>NC_080020.1:67639627-67722127 GCF_030020395.1 Manis pentadactyla | reverse complement strand
GAGAGATTACATTTCTCTCTCTATAAAATATGGAGAAAACACTAGTTTCTACAAAAGTGCAAAGACTAAACCATCAACCCTATATTACAACAATAAAAATTTAAATACATAAATCACTTAATTTTAATAGGACATACTTATTTTAAAATTTGAATTATGAATAAAGAGTAGAGTTTTATGTATATAATTTATATCGAGTAGACGAGGAACCTATAAACAATCACAAAATATCATAAGCAAATACAAAATAGGATTCATCAACATGTTTCCCAGTATCTTTTTGTAAAGGAATGGAATAATGTTTAAAATATTTAAAGATTCTGCCATAATACCAAAACTATTCAATAAGAAATCTATGTGTAAGAAATTTGCTTAAGTTGATGGCTGGAGAAGACATAATTATAGCTACCTGAAAAACAGCTGATTCTGTCTTCAAATCAAAAATCCAGTCATAACTCTCAAGATGGAAATGGAAGAAATTTTACCGTGTTAGATGCATGCCAACAGTCTAAAAACAATCATAATAATTTCAGAATAAGATAACTCATTTTAAGAGAAAGGGAAACAGATTATGTAACTAGTATTTCAATGAATTTAAATTTTACCAATTTCTCCAAATGTAAATTATCAACTCGTCATGGTTGTCAATGAAAAATGAAGGGTAAGCTCAACAGGTTATATCTTTATCAGGTTTCTGCAACTACTATAACATATGCTTGTTTTCTCCCCCGCCTTATATTGAACACTTTAGTAAGTGATGAGAAAGCTAAGTTAACATCTTCCTCTGGAAATATAAACTTCCATCTTTAGAGAATGCTAATTAAATTCCATTTCAAGGGGCGGTTGGAGCATCAGACCTTCAGTCTTCTACAGCATGCATACTTTAAAGCCTTTTCCACCTTTTATCAAGTCCCTAACAAAAACCAGAATGTAAGTTGGCAATAAATAGTTAAGATCATTTAGTGTGAAAAACCAAGCCATATAACTCAGGTGAAATTACTTATCTCCTCCCAAATATCACAGGACAGGAGAGTCCCTAATACTCTGGATCAAAAACAATAAAACAGTCTTGCTTCACTAAAAGCAAACTTCTCCTCTATACTTTTGTGATCCAGAGCTTCCCTGAATGAAGCATCTTCTCTTCAACAGGTATTTATTTACTAAAGAAAGGTACTTTGTATTAAAATGTGGTTCCTTAAGCTATTTATAGGTAAGATTTTCTGAAGTCGCAGCTCAATTGATACAATTTATAGAGTAGAGCTTATATGAGAGAAAAAGACTAAAAACAAAGGAATTTATAGATTTCCTGCAGAAGAAAATACAACTGTACTTGTGATTTTCCTACTTCCACCTCTTGCTCTATGAAGAGAAAGAAATGATGCAAAAGGCCAAAAAGACTACAAATAGTCATTTGCTGAAGTACTTTTATTCTAAACAGTTTAGAACTTAAAAATAGTATAGTTTAAAATTGTGAAAATTCACTCAAAGGATGGCAAAATAGGACGGAGGAAATTAAGAGTAGTTACACATTATAATGGAATATTAGCTTCCCATTTTATTCAAAGAGATCACTAATTCTGTAGAGTACTTTTATTGAGTTACTGACAGGTCCTCATGCTAAAAATATTTGGGATAGTGACACTTCCTTTCCTGAATATCCTACCATGTTTCAGATCTGCTTAGTACCACCGGGAATTCAAAAATCTTACAGTATGAAGGAAAGATTCTATAGCTAAAATCCTTAAGGCAAATTTTTGGGCTGAGGAAGTTTCAGTGGGTACCAGTGGTATTTAGAATCTCCATCCTCATAACTTCAGATAGTGAAAAAAAATATCTTCTCCATTCCCTAAGCCTTTGCTGCACCGTATTCCCAGATTAAAGTTAATTTGCAAGTTCAGGATGATTCTAGCAGTTAGGAAGCTTCGGTGATTTGAGCATGATGCTGTGGAACCCGTGTGTTCCGATGATGAATACCTATCTTCCCCTCTACAAGATGGATACTGGTATGTCCAAAATGACATATGTCACTTCTTATTACTTGAGTATATTCTTGTAGATACTTATTTCATTTATCATTCTTTATGCAACTTACTATCTTCATAGATTTTCTTTCCTATTTTTTTGTTGTGGAGGTTACTTATTAAAAATTTCCCAGAGCCAGACCTTAAGGATAGGTTCCCGTACTCACAGCACAAGTAACATATTTATGATGCTTGCCTGCCCCTCAGATACACCTTTCTTTCTTTCTTTCTTTTTTTTTTTTTTTTTATTGAAGGGTAGTTGACAACAGTATTGCATTACATTAGTTTCAGGTGTACAACACAGTGATTCAACATTTATATACATGATAATTCTAGGTACCAGGTATCACCATACCAAATTGTTACAATATTTTGACTATATTCCTTATGCTATACATTACATCCCGGTTACTTATTTATTTTACAATTGGAAGTGTGTTTATATATATATATATATATATATATATATATATATTTTGTGAGGGCATCTCTCATATTTATTGATCAAATAGTTGTTAACCACAATAAATTTCTGTATAGGGGGGTCAATACTCAATGCACAATCATTAATCTACCCCAAGCCTAATTTTCGTCAGTCTCCAATCTTCTGATGCATAACGAACAAATTCTTACATGGAGTACAAATTCTTACATAGTGAATAAGTTACATGGTGAACAGTGCAAGGGCAGCCATCACAGAAGCTTTCGGTTTTGTTCATGCATTATGAACTATACACAGTCAGTTCAAATATGAATACTCATTTGATTTTTAAACCTGATTTATATGTGGATACCACATTTCTCTATTATTATTATTTTTAATAAAATGCTGAAGTGGTAGGTAGATACGAGATAAAGGTAGGAAACAGAGTTTAGTGTTGTAAGAGAGCAAATGTAGATGATCAGGTGTGTGCCTGTAGACGATGTGTTAATCTGAGCTAGACGAGGGCAATAAACATCCATGTATGCAGAAGATTTCTCTCAGAACATGAGGGGGGAGGTTCTAAGCCTCACCTCTGCTGCTCCCCATTTTCTCACCAGATGGCCCCCTGCGACTGTGCCTGTCTTAGGTTGTTCCTCCCTTGAGGAATCTTACCCATCTCTGGCTAACCAGTCATCTTCCGGGGCCATACAGGGAAATGTTAAGTTGGTAAGTGAGAGAGAAGCCTTATTGTTTGAAAAGGTTAGCTTTTTACTTCTTTGCATATTTATGCCCTGTGGCTTCTATGCCCACCTTTTGTCTTGAGATATCTTTACCACTTGGAAGAATTATGATACTCGGTAAATTTGATATGAGGCACGAATTCTATTTAAGGGTTGTATTAGGAAGGAAGAAGAAAAGCTATAGAAGTAGCAGGCAGAAGAAAACATGGGGAGATTGATTATTTCTTTGACATATCTTCTTGTACAGTAACTTCAGCATGTATAGGTTTTAAACTACTAATTAAATTGCACACACACATTAACATAATAGGAGTATAGTTACATAACCAAAGCATACCTGTAATTACCAGCCATCTCCAGTGAAACCAAGAAAACCAGTTAGGCACCTTAGGCATTTGTGAAAACTTATCTATGATATTGTGGATATTGTCCGACTGAACTTAAACAGTCTGAGAGAATTCAGATAAACTAGAACAACCCATTCCTGGGGACTGTTCATATCCCACATGTTCTTTTAACGATAAATAGTCAGTGGTTGTAAGATTTTGGAGTGCTACAATTTGCACTTCTCCTAATTCTTGGTTGAGTTCCAACAGTATAGATCCAGTCCAATTTTTGTTTTACTGTATGCACAGGCCAGCTTAGATATCTCCTTCATCATTCCCATGGCAAGTCCAGGAACTGGTGGGATGAGTGCATCTACACCTGTGACAGTGCGTGGATCTTTGTTGGAGTTTTTTTTTTTTTTTTTGCTGATCATCTTCTGTGATGAGTCTTCCCGAGAGTGCTGATGTTGGAAGTTCTTTTTCATATCGTATCTTAGTTCATTTTCGGGGTAGCCAAATTAGGCTTTGATCCTCTGTATAAACACAAACAGGCCCTTTGCCTACACTTTTATATGCCCTTTATACCCTTGTGTAGAACTCATTGGAGGTCACCACACAGGAACTGCCTTTTTTTTTTTTTTGGTATCATTAATCTACACTTACATGACGAATATTATGTTTACAAGGCTCTCCCCTATACCAGGTCCCCCCTATAAACCCCTTTACAGTCACTGTCCATCAGCATAGCAAAATGTTGTAGAATCACTACTTGCCTTCTGTGTTGTACAGCCCTCCCCTTTTTCCCACCCCCCCATGTATGCTAATCTTAATACCCCCCCTTCTCCTCCCCCCCCTTATCCCTCCCTACCCACCCATCCTCCCCCATCCCTTTCCCTTTGGTACCTGTTAGTCCATTCTTGAGTTCTGTGATTCTGCTGCTGTTTTGTTCCTTCAGTTTTTCCTTTGTACTTATATTCCACAGATGAGTGAAATCATTTGGCATTTCTCTTTCTCCACTTGGCTTGTTTCACTGAGCATAGTACCCTCCAGCTCCATCCATGTTGCTGCAAATGGTAGGATTTGCCCTTTTCTTATGGCTGAGTAGTATTCCATTGTGTATATGTACCACATCTTCTTTATCCATTCATCTATCGATGGACATTTAGGTTGCTTCCAATTCTTGGCTATTGTAAATAGTGCTGCGATAAACATAGGGGTGCACTGATCTTTCTCATACTTGATTGCTGCATTCTTAGGGTAAATTCCTAGGAGTGCAATTCCTGCGTCAAATGGTAAGTCTGTTTTGAGCATTTTGATGTACCTCCACACTGCTTTCCACAATGGTTGAACAAGTTTACATTCCCACCAGCAGTGTAGGAGGGTTCCCGTTTCTCCACAGCCTCGCCAACATTTGTTGTTGTTTGTCTTTTGGATGGCAGCCATCCTTACTGGTGTGAGGTGATACCTCATTGTAGTTTTAATTTGCATTTCTCTGATAATTAGCGATATGGAGCATCTTTTCATGTGTCTGTTGGCCATCTGTATTTCTTTTTTGGAGAACCGTGTGTTCAGTTCCTTTGCCCATTTTTTAATTGGGTTATTTGTTTTTTGTTTGTTGAGGCGTGTGAGCTCTTTATATATTCTGGACGTCAAGCCTTTATCGGATGTGTCATTTTCAAAGATATTCTCCCATACTGTAAGGTTCCTTTTTGTTCTATTGATGGTGTCTTTTGCTGTACAGAAGCTTTTCAGCTTAATATAGTCCCACTTGTTCATTTTTGCTGTTGTTTTCCTTGCCCAGGGAGATATGTTCAAGAAGAGGTCACTCATGTTTATGTCTAAGAGGTTTTTGCCTATGTTTTCTTCCAAGAGTTTAATGGTTTCATGACTTACATTCAGGTCTTTGATCCATTTTGAGTTTACTTTTGTATATGGGGTTAGACAATGGTCCAGTTTTATTCTCCTACATGTAGCTGTCCAGTTTTGCGAGCACCATCTGTTGAAGAGACTGTCATTTCGCCATTGTATGTCCATGGCTCCTTTATCAAATATTAATTGACCATATATGTCTAGGTTAATGTCTGGATTGTCTAGTCTGTTCCATTGGTCTGTGGCTCTGTTCTTGTGCCAGTACCAAATTGTCTTGATTACTATGGCTTTATAAGAGAGCTTGAAGTTGGGGAGTGAGATCCCCCCTACTTTATTCTTCTTTCTCAGGATTGCTTTGGCTATTCGGGGTCTTTGGTGGTTCCATATGAATTTTTGAATTATTTGTTCCAGTTCATTGAAGAATGTTGCTGGTAGTTTCATAGGGATTGCATCAAATCTGTATATTGCTTTGGGCAGGATGGCCATTTTGACGATATTAATTCTTCCTAGCCATGAGCATGGGATGCGTTTCCATCTGTTAGTGTCCCCTTTAAATTCTTTTAAGAGTGACTTGTAGTTTTCAGAATATAAGTCTTTCACTTCTTTGGTTAGGTTTATTCCTAGGTATTTTAGTTTTTTTGATGCAATTGTGAATGGAGTTGTTTTCCTGATTTCTCTTTCTGTTGGTTCATTGTTGGTATATAGGAAAGCCACAGATTTCTGTGTGTTGATTTTGTATCCTGCAACTTTGCTGTATTCCGATATCAGTTCTAGTAGTTCTGGGGTGGAGTCTTTAGGGTTTTTTATGTACAGTATCATGTCATCTGCAAATAGTGACAGTTTGACTTCTTCTTTGCCAATCTGGATTCCTTGTATTTTTTTGTTTTGTCTGATTGCCGTGGCTAGGACCTCCAGTACTATGTTAAATAACAGTGGGGAGAGTGGGCATCCCTGCCTAGTTCCTGATCTCAGCGGAAATGTTTTCAGCTTCTCGCTATTCAATATAATGTTGGCTGTGGGTTTTTCATAGATGGCCTTTATTATGTTGAGGTACTTGCCCTCTATTCCCATTTTGCTGAGAGTTTTTATCATGAATGGATGTTGAACTTTGTCAAATGCTTTTTCAGCATCTATGGAGATGATCATGTGGTTTTTGTCTTTCTTTTTGTTGATGTGGTGGATGATATTGATGGACTTTCGAATGTTGTGCCATCCTTGCATCCCTGGGATGAATCCCACTTGGTCATGGTGTACGATGGTTTTGATGTATTTTTGAATTCGGTTTGCTAAAATTTTGTTGAGTATTTTTGCGTCTACGTTCATCAGGGATATTGGTCTGTAGTTTTCTTTTTTGGTGGTGTCTTTGCCTGGTTTTGGTATTAGGGTGATGTTAGCTGCATAGAATGAGTTTGGGAGTATCCCCTCCTCTTCTATTTCTTGGAAAACTTTAAGGAGAATGGGTATTATGTCTTCCCTGTATGTCTGATAAAATTCCGAGGTAAATCCATCTGGCCCGGGGGTTTTGTTCTTTGGTAGTTTTTTGATTACCGCTTCAATTTCGTTGCTGGTAATTGGTCTGTTTAGATTTTCTGTTTCTTGCTTGGTCAGTCTTGGAAGGTTGTATTTTTCTAGGAAGTTGTCCATTTCTCCTAGGTTTCCCAGCTTGTTAGCATATAGGTTTTCATAGTAGTCTCTAATAATTCTTTGTATTTCTGCGGGGTCCGTCCTGATTTTTCCTTTCTCATTTCTGATACTGTTGATTTGTGTTGACTCTCTTTTCCTCTTAATAAGTCTGGCTAGAGGCTTATCTATTTTGTTTATTTTCTCGAAGAACCAGCTCTTGGTTTCATTGATTTTTGCTATTGTTTTATTCTTCTCAATTTTATTTATTTCTTCTCTGATCTTTATTATGTCCCTCCTTCTGCTGACCTTAGGCCTCATTTGTTCTTCTTTTTCCAATTTCGATAGTTGTGATATTAGACCGTTCATTTGGGATTGCTCTTCCTTTTTTAAATATGCTTGGATTGCTATATACTTTCCTCTTAAGACTGCTTTTGCTGTGTCCCACAGAAGTTGGGGCTTAGTGTTGTTGTTGTCATTTGTTTCCATATATTGCTGGATCTTCATTTTGATTTGGTCATTGATCCATTGATTATTTAGGAGCGTGTTGTTTAGCCTCCATGTGTTTGTGAGCCTTTTTGCTTTCTTTGAACAGTTTATTTCTAGTTTAATGCCTTTGTGGTCTGAAAAGTTGGTTGGTAGGGTTTCAATCTTTTTGAATTTACTGAGGCTCTTTTTGTGTCCTAGTATGTGGTCTATTCTGGAGAATGTTCCATGTGCACTTGAGAAGAATGTGTATCTTGTTGCTTTTGGATGTAGAGTTCTGTAGATGTCTATTAGGTCCATCTGTTCTAGTGTGTTGTTCAGTGCCTCTGTGTCCTTACTTATTTTCTGTCTGGTGGATCTGTCCTTTGGAGTGAGTGGTGTGTTGAAGTCTCCTAGAATGAATGCATTGCATTCTATTTCCTCCTTTAGTTCTATTAATATTTGTTTCAGGTATGTTGGTGCTCCTGTATTGGGTGCATATATATTTATAATGGTTATATCCTCTTGATGGACTGAGCCCTTTATCATTATGTAATGTACTTCTTTGTCTTTTGTTACTTTCTTTATTTTGAAGTCTGTTTTGTCTGATACCAGAATTGCAACACATGCTTTCTTCTCTCTGTTGTTTGCTTGAAATATCTTTTTCCATCCCTTGACTTTAAGTCTGTGCGTGTCTTTGGGTTTGAGGTGAGTCTCTTGTAAGCAGCATATGGATAGATCTTGCTTTTTTATCCATTCTATTACTCTGTGTCTTTTGATTGGTGCATTCAGTCCATTTACATTTAGGGTGATTATTGAAAGGTATGAATTTATTGCCATTGCAGGCTTTAAGTTTGTGGTTACCAAAGGTTTAGCGTTAGCTTCTTTACTATCTTACTGTCTAACTTAACTCGCTTGTTGAGCTTTTATAAACACAGTCTGATGATTCTTTATTTCTCTCCCTTCTTATTCCTCCTCCTCCCTTCTTCATATGTTGGGTGTTTTGTTGTGTGCTCTTTTTAGGAGTGCTCCCATCTAGAGCAGTCCCTGTAGGATGCCCTGTAGAGGTGGTTTGTGGGAGGCAAATTCCCTCAACTTTTGCTTGTCTGGGAATTGTTTAATCCCTCCTTCATATTTAAATGATATTCGTGCTGGATACAGTAGTCTTGGTTCGAGGCCCTTCTGTTTCATTGCATTAAGTATATCATGCCATTCTCTTCTGGCCTGTAGGGTTTCTGTTGAGAAGTCTGATGATAGCCTGATGGGTTTTCCTTTGTAGGTAACCTTTTTTTTCTCTCTGGCTGCCTGTAATACTTTGTCCTTGTCTTTGATCTTTGCCATTTTAATTATTTGTGTCTTGGTGTTGCCCTCCTTGGATCCCTTGTCATGGGAGTTCTGTGTACCTCTGTGGTCTGAGAGGCCATTTCTTCCCCTAGTTTGAGGAAATTTTCAGCAATTATTTCTTCAAAGACATTTTCTATCCCCTTTTCTCTCTCTACTTCTTCTGGAATACCTATGATTCTTATATTCTTCCTTTTCGATTGGTCACTCAGCTCTCTTAAAATTCTTTCATTCCTGGAGATCCTTTTATCTCTCTCTGCATCAGCTTCTCTGCGTTCCTGTTCTCTGTTTTCTAGTCCATTAATGGTCTCTTGCATCTCGTCCATTCTGTTTTGAAATCCTTCCAGAGCTTGTTTTATTTCTGAATTCTCCTTCCTTAGTTCTTGCATATTTCTCTGCAAGTCCATCAGCATGGTTATGACTTTTGTTTTGAATTCTTTTTCAGGAAGACTGGCTAAATCTATCTCCCCAGATTCCTTCTCAGGGGAAGATGTAGCAGATGCCGAAGCTGTCTGGGTTAGTCTTGTCTGGATCATGTTTTTTTGCCTTTTCATGTTGACAGGTGCTATTGACTGTCAGCTGGGTGGGCCAAAATTTTCACTTGCTACTGGCCTTTCTTTACTGGGACAACTGCGACCCCTAGTGGCTTGTGTTGGGTAATTGCGTGTAGAGTGGGTCTTTGTGTCTTGCCTGGCCGGAAGGGAGAAATTTCCCTTTCTGTGGGCGGAGTTTGTCTCAGGCTGCTTCTCTGCTTTCGCAGCGCCCGGTGGGGTGATGGATGGGGGGGCTGCTTGACTGTTTGCCTCCGTGAGGGGTCTCAGAGCTGTTGCCCAGGGGGTTAGTGCACCCGGTTTTCCCTGTAATTTCCAGCTGCTGTACTGTGACCTGGGTTGTTTCCGTCAAGCTGTTAAGTCCCTGTCCCTTTAAGACTTTCAAAAAGCCCCCGCTTTTCTTTGTCACAGGGGCATCAGCTTTGGAACCCGCTCAGAGGTCTTACTCCCTGTTCCCCCAGTATCCAGGACCCCCTGGGCACGTACTGTGTCTGCGCCCTGGCCCGGATGGCTGGGGCTGTGTGTTCGGCAGTCCTGGGCTCCGTCTCCCTCCTGCTCTGCCTATTCTTCTCCCGCTGGGAGCTGGGGGGAGGGGCGCTCGGGTCCCGCCGGGCCGGGGCTTGTATCTTACCCCTTTCACCAGTCGCTGGGTTCTCGCTGGTGTAGCTGCAGTCTGGCCACTGTCCTGCGTCTTCTGGTCTCTCTTTTAGGGCTAGTTGTGTTTGTTGTATTTTCAAAAGTATGTATGTTTTTGGGAGGAGATTCCCACTGTCCTACTCACGCCGCCATGTTGGCTCCGCCTCCTACACCTTTCTTTCTTTAGCTTCTCTGTTATATGTACTTCTCATCTCTATTCCCTTTCAATCTCATCTTCCATTCTTTTTAAGGACATACCTTCTTCTTGGCTAGTGACAGTTCTTCATAGTGATACACCGTTTTGGTAGCATGTAGAATGAAAATGACCATTGGTCCATATATGTACAGAAAGACCTTAATCAACCAAATGGCTAAGGAAAAGATTTTCATTTGGTCATTTTCCTTCTGAGTCAATGTGGGGGTGTATCTCCAGTAATTTCAACCGTATATGTGCACAAGAAACTGCTGAAATCAACTGCATAGCTATTAGAAAGTCTAATACAAGGCTCTAGAATGAAAAATTATAAATAATAAAGAATTAATAGCTAACATTTATTGAGTACTCACTCTGTGACAAGTACATTAAGCACTTTACAAGAATTATCTCATTTGATCATTCCTAAAACCCTGTAAGGTATATTGTTGGGATCTCAGCTTATAGCTGTTAACATAGCAAGTAAGTGGTACAACTGGGATTGGAATACATTCTGACTTGGGAGCTCATTCTGTTAGCCATTATGATATACTATATCATGTTCATTACTTTTAGCTTGTGATAAGTGATTCTTGATTTTAATTATGATGATCTTTCCCTGCTTTTGAATTCTCAAGTGACAAATGTGATTTTCTAGTGCACATAGATTGATAGCACTTCTGGAATCAGCTCTATAATGACAATGTCACTCCTAGGGGTCAGATATATTTTAAAAGGTGAAATTAGAAACATCTGGCATCTATTACCTAAAAGAGTAGCTTATATAGACACAACAAATATTTATCTATAAACATTGCTAAAATGTAGACTTCCAAGTATAGATGCATGAGGTGTTTCAAGTGTTCTTTACCAAGACTTCTAAGAAGATCCCTAAAATAGGAAAGACCCTGAAAAAGCTCTTTCTGGTTATGATGATAGATCCTCCCTCTATATTCATGCATGAACAAAGCAGCAAGGGTTTAGGCTTCTGCAAAAATATTCTGGTTATTTAATCCTTATTTTCCTGGGTTGAATTTGAAAGTGGCTTATAGTTATAGGCAGAACAAGTTCCTTTCCTTTTAGTTTCCATTAGAGGGCAGAGTCAAAAAGTGAAGGATATGAGTTGGGGACAGACAGTAAGAGGACCCTGATCAACATAGAAAATTTCTATAAAGTTACTTGAGAGATCAGAACAATAGCTTCTTTTCAGTTGAACTGTGATTACATGAACAGAAGTGTGCCCAGGTCGATGGGTGATTAGGACAGTTTAATTTTATTATTATTATTCTTGGGTTTAATAGAAAAGGTCAGTTAAATAGTTAAACATCAAATAGATTTTGCCAGTGTTAATGGTTTTAATCTTTATGACATGGGTACAATTCTTAACTTGCCCTTATTAGTGCCTCATGTAGTACTTGATAACAACAAAAGTATTTGGAAAAAAAGAGCAAATATCAGCAAAAAATATTTTTCTATATTCAATAATACACTAATTGGCTCTAATAGAAAGAAACTATTCGAGTGAGAACAGAAATATTGATAAAAGGATAATATCATTACTTTAATGAACACTAGACAACTGATGATATATACTTAGTAATTTTAGAAAATCAAACCAATATGAACATCCTCCCAGGCATCCATAAATAATTACTCAAGCAGTTTTATAATAGCTACTACAAGTGGAATATGGTACTAAGCTAGAAAGTAATAATTATTTTTCAAAGAGTATTATTTTGAAAAAATGTTATTCTGTGTCTTTTTATTGGAGTAAAGCACTTTGCTTAGATATTATCACTATGCTCATAAGGTATACAAGTAAAAGTAAACAATAAACTCCAAATTAAAAGATTAGAATGTAATATAGGCTCCTACCACAATATAAATTAAATGGTACCCAGTGGTTTTGAGGGTTAGATCACAAATCAGGGTAAAATTAGGGATAAAATAACTGTAAGCATTTTTAAAAGTGGAATACAGACAATATTCATATCGTCCATAAAACTAAATCAGTAAAAACTGAAAAATAGTATATAAAATGAAATCATGTCTTTAACAGTTTTAATTGTGAAATTCTAGGGGTTGGTATCTTTTATTTTAGGAAGAAATGTCACAGTGATTATGGAAGGATCAAATGATCTGACACAAATCTGTATTCATGTGGTCTCAGAACTACTCTTGGCTTATCCCATATTCCAAAATTTCTGGCATTTTCTCTAGGTTAATGTCTATCTTCAACCTATGGTTTTGGTAGCTCTGGTTCCTTCCCCATTCCTCCTCTAATCTATTACAAGAGAAGTGAGCCCTGCTCACTGAAGTTAAAGGCATACTGACTGCTAGCTAACCTTTTAGAAATCTGTAACCACATTTGAAAAAACAATTACAATTCCCTTTTAAGTCATGAGTTTGTAATAATCAGGAATGAATTTTAAAAAATAGTGTAGAGTCAAAAAGAAAAGGTGAGATCTTGGAAACCTGAGATGATTGCAAGAATGAGTCTACAGCTAGAGGAGGAAGTAAGGCAAAAATCCATCTTCAGGGAAACCTGAGAATGCAAACAGAGTGGAGGGGTGTGCATTTAGACAGCAAAATCAGCATATGGCTGAACAGAAGGGTACCCCATGAAAATTTGTATATGACCAAATAAAGCTAATAAACTCCACTAGCAGTCATTCTTTTTCTGGTTGTTAAGTTGCCATCTATTACTATAAGGATCTATCATATATTTTATAAATTTTCACATATAAAAATTCAATACTACCTCAAAAACTTTGGAAGAGGCTTATAAAATGTTCTGAATTGTAAGTCTCTCTCAGAAGTTCAAAGGTGTTGCCCATGAGTAGAAACTTTTGAGTTCCTTTGTTATGTGTTCAAGCATGAGTGTGTAAAATATAAAGAATTAAGAGACAGTCACTGCACTAGTAGTTGGAAGATGAGTGTGATAGGTTATCTGTAATTGTAACAGATATATGATCAACATATAATCATGGATTAGCTGACAATCTCAGGTGTATTTCTGTAAAGAGCTGTAATTGCTTAATAGTTCTGGGAGCAGGACCTCTGATGGTAAGAACAAAATTGGGATCAACAAATGAAGGATGATGGTTCCTGAAAGTTAAATGATACTTGGAATAACAAAATATATGGAAAATTAACATTAGTTAGGAATGTTTTAATTTTTAATTTGTGTCAACCTGAAACACATTTGTAAAAGCAGCTAATATTGAATTATTGCATAGAAAAGAATGGCAATCTGTTCAACTTCAAGTGTAGTAAATAGTAGAGAAGAAATTAAATGTAAGAGCTACACGTATATATATTATCATAATAACACTTATTAGTTGTTCAATAAAATGTTTTTTTTTTGGTTATGGACATTTCTGTTTTATTCAAATAAAAAGTATTCTAAATAAATCATCATCACAATACTATAATTTACACATAGTTATTATGGCCATTATAAATGTTATTCATCTTTTTTAATCCTAATAAAAATCAGATTAATAACACTTGTGATTAAAAACATTTTCTTTGTGAAGGAAATAATTTAGTCATATTTTTGCTATTTAGCTGGGAATTAGTAAAAAAGAAAAAAGTGAATAGTAAGTGTGTAGATTATTTGTTCTACTCTATAAAGGGTAAATAAAGCATCCAGGGCTTGAGATAGGGTACAAAGAACGTTTCCATGGTTACATGCTTTCCCATATCAAATTAGAGCAGAATTTGTGTACAAGAGGTTTGTTGACAGCCTACATAGGCCATAAAAAGAATAGAAGGCTAGGAGTTTGAAATCTAAATATACTCGCAAAGTCTGTTGAGAGAAAGTTGGGTGAAGAAAGCAGCATCAGGAGAGTAACAGATAAGTTAAGAGTATCAGATGCCATTTCGTAAAAAGATCATTTTTCTTTTAGCTGTGGCTCATAAAGTTCTCTTCAAATGTACGATTAGCTACTCTTTTCTTCATTTCCACAAAGACACCTCAGTCTGGTGTCCACCCGAGCTATTAGGAAGAGCCATTATTTGGCATGCAACTAGAAGCATCAGCTCCACCACCTGCCCAATCTTGCAGATGTCATTCTACCACATTCAGTCTCAAATGTGGGGCCTTCAAAAGGACGGTTGAAGGGCTGTTTCCAAACAAGTGCTAGCCAAGCAAGAATTCTGTTGTACACCTGCCCCAGCTGTTCTTATGGGCCCTTTAGTAAGAGTGAATTCTCTTTTTAGTACACTTTGAGAATTCCAGTTGGGTTAAACAGCATCTTACAAATTATAAGATGGTCAGATGTATGGTCAAACCACTGCCCAATGATTTTGCTACAGGGAGGTATTCTCAACATGCTTAAATTTTTCTTTATATGCCAGCAAAGGTATGTGGACATTTGAATAATTTCCTATTTTGTAACTAGTCCTCCAATAATGGAGATATTTTATTTATGTCTCCTGTATTTTTATTATATATAACTGGGGTACAATACTGATATATGATTACTAGATAAAGAAAATTTTTCTACTAAAACTACTGATACTACCTAAGATTCTCTCTCATACAGTATTTTAAAATGTTAAAATACTTCAACAGTTTATAAGAACTAAAGTCGTATGTACATGAAAACACACACATACAACAAAAATCAAGTAATATATACTTTCAAAAGCATAACCTGCTAAAATTAGCTGATTTCTCTGTTACGTATTTTCCAGTAAGTATAGTGGCAATAACATTTCAATGATTGGTTTTGTATTGAAAGTTATATAGAGAGAATGAGAACTAATTATGGTATACAGTATAAATAATTCCAAGGAGTATAATGTACAAATGAACAAATTGACTATTAAGCCAAAAATTCTATACATCAGTGTATATACAGTCCTAGCCACATAGCTGATTTTTAAAAGCCATGGCTCAGTAAGGGTTGGTATATCAATTAGTAAACATTTGATATGGTAAGTTCAGTGATTTCAGATTAATAAAGTGGAAACAAAATATAGCAAAGAATATTTAACCCCTTCCTTTCTCAAGCACAATTCACGCCTGGTTTTGTCAGATATTGTTTTGTCCTGGCTGGCTGTTTACTGAGTGTTTCTAGACTGGATGGTTGGAAATTTGGGAGGTACAGGCTGAAACAGATTTAAAAAAAAATTCTAACTCATGGCAAATAAGGAAATATTTGTAAGGAAGGAAAAAGGAAAATGTAGGCAACAGCCAAACTACTGCACTACTGTGTAGCCTAACAGTGCAGTTATTAGTATCACACTCATTCATGTCAGGACTAGTGGTAACTTGTACAGTATAGATAATACCTTAGCATCAGGCACTATATAAATAATAACTATGCTCCAAAATTATTGCCTGGATGGGGGACGAGTTGTATCTTTTAATTAACACTAGCTGACCACACCAGATATCTCTTAAGGAGACTTGACAGGATTAGGGAGAAACTTCTTTAATCCTAAAGGTTGAGGGAAGGTTTTATCTTCCTTGGGTGATGCTCTTTATTGTGGAACATTTTCAAGTTCTGTGTAATGTTTTAGAGTCCTTCCCTCTAAAACATGTGCCAAACATAGCTAGAATTAAGGGACAGTCTAAAATTTATGGATTTTAAATTTTAACTGCTTAAATTTAAAATACTATCTGTGTATAACTGAAGACCTTACTTTCTTAAAACTCTTGATTAAGTCTTAAAATACACAGATCATATGTACAGTGCAGATACTTACAAAAGCTTTGTGACTTACAAAAGCATTGCAGACATTTACAGAAATATTTAATTGGACAAGAATGAACTCTATTGTATTCTCCAAATTAAGCTTTTATCTCAATCCCATTCGAGGAACGTCATTTCAGGTATACTCTAAAAGCAAAGTTCAAAATCTCTGAAAGTCAAGAGGAAAATCTCATTTATGCAGATAAATTATTATACCATTGATAATATTTGTCAATGAAAGAGTCAAAAGTGTTGAATGAGTGAAACATGGGTTAGAGACACATGCCTGAAGAACTAAATATACCAGGTAAGAGAAAAAAGAATTCAGAGGGACAAAACGGTATCAATCTTCTCAATTACAGCTCCGCACTTAATTTCAAGCCATATTTCACTTTTCATTCTGAAATCTTTATGCAAACCCTTGTCCTACTGAGGTCTCTGTACCAACCTATGGGAAAAGTACTGCTTGAACATCTTAAATCAAGTGTTTACTTTAGAATGAGAAGACAGGTAGGATACAGTAGAAAGCCTCTTTACACCTCAACTTTGTAGCATTATGTATGCCAGTGGCTCCATAATTTAAGACGGATGTGAAAAAGTTAGATAGGAATCAGAAGACATTCATGAAAAATGATATAAGAGCTGACAAAAGGGTCTATTAAGCAATTAAGTAAATAAATTGTTATGATTCCCAGTCTCCACTTATTGTACCATAGTTATTATGGTTTAGAGACAAATAACACGTCTCTAATATTCCATACATGCAAAGGCATTGTCTTTTAAATAAAAATTGGAGGAGTGGGAGATGATAATATTAAAATCAGTATGCACAACATGATTTTTTTTCAGAAAAAATCTAAATATCATTTATATAAAATATCTCCAGGGTATATATGTATGGTGCCAGAAATTTTAAAAGAAGCCTACTTTACTTAGCTGGACCATCAATTTAACAATAATTAGGCAAATAAAAGATACTAGTAATCTTGGGCCCTTGATTAGGTTATTATCTATGTTTGCATAAAAGGGGTTCTCTTCTATTCCTTTTAAAACTCGGGTAATAGTTAAATTTGAAATTTCAATCTCTTGGTCTACCAGTACCTAAAATCAATGCCAGCACTTTTTAAAGTTATCCTGGTTAAACAAATTCAATTCCTTCCTTCCAGAGTTCAATAGAATTACGCATTATATTTGGCAAAATGGAAGTTAAATATTTTACAGATACCCTAAAAATATATATAATATATATTGATACTATTTTACTGGTATACTTCAGAAGAAAAGAACAAGTACTTTTAAAAATGTTAAAATTTTGCCAAATGCTGTGTTACTTGAGTCACCTGCATTAAAAAGGCCTTTTACAACACTATGTTTCATTATTATTTTATTTATATTAAAATAGTAAAACATGGCTAACACAGCAGTGAGTTGACAAGGTCTTTCCTGTTTTACATTTCACAATTTCACATTTTCTTTATTAACGGAAGGTTAGCTAAAGGAACATTAAAGGAATGTTTGCTACTAGAATCAAAAAGCATAGATTATAAAATCATAACTAAAGCCAATTAGTCCTCTTGCCTTTCTACAAAAGTTTTGCATCTCTGTTTCTCCCTCACGTTTCTGAAGTAGTAAAATACCAATGACTTTTTAAAAATTACCGACAGACAGAAAGAATGTGGGATGGTTGAAAGCGCGTGAACTGAATGTGGACTCAGAAGACGTGGTTTCTATTTTTATCTTGGACTTTTAATAGCTATATACCTTGGGCAAATCCCTTAAAACACTTTAAACCTCAGTTTCCACATCTGAATAGTGGGGATGGTGACAAGTGCTGCCTTCTTTGTCTCAAATAAAAATAGAAAAATGAGGGTAAACATTTTTCAAAAAATTTCAAGTGCCATAAAAATACTACTTTTTAATCCCAATAGAAAGTCAAATTATTGAAATTACATAGAAATATTTGTTTAGGACATGCTAATGTTAAGCTAAAATGTAAACAACTTAAAATACTTTGTTTTCTGTTTAAGACTTAATTACATTAGATGTCCAGTAACTGAATAAATAGATAATCTAGCCTACATTCTGCTAACCCAATAAGACTGCTACGTTTGCTAATTGATGAAATAAAGCCTTTTTAGTGAGCCAGGAATCTGAGCATACACTAGGTATTTTCATGGTAAAATGGATCTTTGGTACACAAGAAAAGGAGCCTCATGAAGTTCTCTACATATAATGGCAAATACCTATGCTAGGCCTTTTTCCCTGGCTGCCCTGGTTAACTATTAGCAAACACTAATATTCTGTTTAAAAAGGTTTTGAGCTATTGCTCTCTCTGTATTATATACAGACACATGTGAGTTCACCTGCACACACGTGCACACATACACATCCAATTGTACCCTAAAGCCAAAGCATGGTTTGGAATGCTACCGTATATAGCAGAGGTATGAAATCTGCTGTTTTACTTTGACCCTGCCAATGATTCTGGGAGTTAGCCAAAGAGTCAGAGTAATAAAGGAATGGTCCTCTGTAAGGTTCCCTGCTGTGAAAGCACTCCTAAGAAGAGACACCCCAGTGAATGATTAATTTTGATTCTGTGACTCATAACATTTTGAGTACAGAAATAAAATCCAAGAAATCTACACATTTAAAGCCTTCAGATAAATGAAAAAAAATTTAAATCACTTAAATCAACTATGTACAAGATTCTTATTTTCAGACACTAATGTTTATTATCAGAGCACCATCCCCCTTAATATAGCTCTCAAACACTTTCCATTCTTGTAGTATAATGGTTTAAAATAATCTTATCATTTTTTCTGAGACTATGGCACCTGATAGAACAACAATGACATTTGGGATTTTTGGTTCACAAAGATGAAGTTCAGACTCTTACAATTTCAAAATTATGTAAGTGAATTATTTACTATTCTCTAGGTAAAACAGATTGTTATTTATACCAGAATACTATTTGCAGTTTGAACATGCCTGGTCACTGTGAAAATCAAAATTGTGTTGAGCTGTTTTGCAGAAAAAAATTCCTTTTTCACATTTTTATATGTAACATTTAAGCCTGCTATCTGTGTTGGGGAAAAAAGATGTAGTGTATATTTTCCTTAATGATATATGATTTCTTACAAATGAATGCTTAACAAGAAATATGTATCTTGGTCAAATTTAAATGCATGCTGTAATTTGCTTATATTCTAACATTTTATTTGCAAAGCAATTAAACCATTCATTGTAAACATTTCTTCTTTAACAGGATTAAACTACTGAAGGAAAGAAAAATTGAGTATTTTGGAAAAAGCAAAAAAAAAACTGGACAGATATTAATTTGCCTTATTGGTAGAGTATATTCTATCAATATTCTGGAAATACTGTATTTTGTCATCACCATATATTCAACAGAAGAGATAAAATTTATTATTTACATTTACATGAACCAAATTTTAAAACAACTTACATTCATTCTATAAGATTTCTATGCACACAAGCATTCAATATATTCAATATATATTCTGATGAATACAAATTAACAAAAAAGAAAACTAAAAAAGTTTTAAAAAACTAACAAAATTTAAAAGTTTTTAAAATTGTATAAGAAATAGAAGATGAAGGGTAATATGTAGACAGGAAACTTAGCCCAGTTATTTTTATAATCATTTTCCAAATAAGATATTTTCAACTATAATGAAAATATTAGTAAATGATTTCAAACTATTTTAAATGATACATACAAAATATATTGGTATTAAAGGTGTGAGATAGAAACCTTATTTGAAGAAAATTAAACATACTTAATAACTAAATGTTATTTGATATAATAAAGTCATAATACAAAAGTATTTTGTACTTCACTGACCTCCTGAAATAAATTAAATTATTTTTAAGTATACTTCTTTGAGTATACTGCTTTGAGGTATTTATTTCAAACGTATCTAATATTATCATGTGTAAGTTTACTACATTTTCTACTGTTATAATTTAATGATAAAGTTTTTAAAAGTCAATTTTACAAGCAGTTCTAAACAGGTTATATGCTATTGAACATTAATAAAATGAGAACATACTACCTAACAAATCTCAGTTTTACATATAGAGATTATTAAGGTAAAAGCAGGAGATTTTGAATGAAAGTGAAGTGTTGTCTCACTCAAAAGAATCATCTTTAGACTTTCAGAGTTACTTTTCTAAAAAGCCAAATTTGTCCCAACTTTTTTAAACCTAAGAGCTATGTATCAAAAATGAATGAAAAAGTCTAGAATTTATCTTCTATGAATGCTGCCAGAATGAGCTAAACAAGTCTTAAATTTAAACTTAAGAATTTAAATTTTCTTTCTGACAAAGTGACAAAAGCTTTTTTAAAGATTTTAATGAAAGTCAGCTACTCTGATAAAGTACACATAACAAGTGTACCTCTGAAGTTTCAAACATATTTTAATTACATAACAAAACAACTTAATATTGTGAGTAATCATTACTTAATGATACATCACAGAAAATTATTTGCCATGGAAAACATTTAATAGGCATGCCAGTATGTTTCTCTTTTCTAAGTGACACTCAGTGGAGGATACAGTGTGTGACTTTAAAAGATAATGTGAAAGAAAGAGTGTGTAAAAAATTAACTTTTGAGTAATAGCTGCATTAAATAAAATTGGATTAAAATGTATGATTATTCATCAATCATTTTTATATTAGGAATGAACCAGAACTAACAAAGGTAAAAATAGGAAATCTTGAGAAATGAAAATACTGTAAAATCTTGTAGACTCTAAATAGAAGTATTATATGTAGAGACTAAAAATAATGTTTCCTATGATCGAGTTCTGGTCAATCACAAAACAAACCTTTTTACTTGCCCATGATCACCTCTGCCCCCTGCTGCCCATAAGTTAGCAGTAGTCTACACAAATATTTTTAAATAGACTGATTAAGCAAAAACTATACACAGTAGAACACACACATAAATTCATTTACAAAAGTCTGAAGTGACCCTAATTGAAGATATTTAAAGTTTCTTTTCCTACCAGTATTTTCATTTTTTTTTCCTGTGGAATAAACAACTGAAAATATGACAGGGTCACTCTACTCAAATTAAAATATAAAATCAAGAGCAAAACCAATGTAATTCTATTTTCTACTGTATAGTGTATAATTATACATGGAACTCCTTTTAATTCTTAAAAAATCATTTAAAATTTTTGCAGAGGAAGAGAATTATGATTAATAAAATGACTCATTCTTAACTATGAAATCTAATGTGGTAAAAAACTTGCTATAAAGAGAAAAGTATTAACTATATGAATTATCAGAAAATCTGACTTCTTCCCTTTTAAATATATTCAAATATTTGTAACTACACTGACATAGTTGTCAGCAAATAGTTTCATTTATTCTATTATTCTATAACTAGTAATATATATTGATTTCATTCATTTATTAAATATCTACCTCCAATGAGGCTGAATGACAAAACAAACCACAACTTTGTAGAAGACATATAGAGCAGAAAATAAATGGACATAGACATGCTTAAAAGCTATTCTCTATTATTTATTCTGTGTTAAAGTGTATTTCCCAGTGGTGGCAATTATATAAATGTGTAATCTTTTATACGCCTTGAAAAAACCTTGGATACAAAAGGCTGTAAAGGTCAAAATGCTGAAGAAAGTATGTATGAATGCTTTTTAAAAATTCAAAAAATATATGTGCTTTCCACCATGATTCTAAGGAGGATCAGAAAAATTACTTCTAACAATATGCTTTAAACTAATATATAAAGAGTATTTTATTGGGTATATTACTTAGCTAAAAATAAGCACAATTCCAGATTGTTTTTAAAGACATCCAGAAACAAAAAAACCCCAGTGTTTTAGTAACAAAAGATCTTAACAATACATATTATCCTACTTTAGTTTTTCACTAGGTGTATCTGACCTGCTGCTCAGAAATAGAACATTATAAATACTGCTCAGATATAATGTATTTGGTATTGTGACATATAACTAGCACAAAAGCTCTTTCTTTAATCAAGCAATCATAATTGTCAAGGCATATGCAAAGAATGAGACTTAAAATACAAGTTAACATTTTAAACTACAGGGAAAAAAAACACATTATTTCATACGCTATGCTCTCAAGAAGACATTTCTATTGCAATTTTCTTACTGCTATTGTGACAGGGGAGAAAAATTCTAATAGCTGCAGAATCATATGTATTCAGCTTCTTTTTTTAACATCTATAAAACATAAAAACAGTTTAATGTTCATTCCTACAAGAATCTACATTCAGAAGACAGTCATCAAAATTTACTATATGTGAGATAAGTAATACTGACAGAGTTCTTCAGCTTAACATTTCTCTTGCATCTTCTCATTGTTGTTTAACATTACTGTATATTGGAAGAGTACATTTCTTGTTAGAGTGTGCTGACGTACAGCATTTAGAGCAATATTTAGTTCTCTGTATTTCCACAGAGAACTTTCCAATATAGTCCAATAGTATTTGAAATAGTCTCTGCATTACAGAAACTAAGAATCTAGCAGCAATAATAGTAAGTTTTGGAATTACCTAATTTGAAGGTAAAAAGACTCAATACAACAAATTTAAATTTGACCCTTTCAACTCTTTTCCTTTGTAGTAATAAATCTGGATGCATTTTTCACCATGATTTTTTTAATTTAAAAAAACCCCACTAGTACTTGGTTTGGATTATTCTCTTGAAATATTTGTATATATGTTATTGTATTGTGGTACTGACCTTGTAGAAGAAAAATATAACAACTAGAAAAGAGCTTCAAAGAAGACTTCTTGGAAGTCTTGAAGAACTACATAGAATTACTGAATTAAAGCAAGAAGATTATTTGAATTCTTAATGCATTCTGAAGCATTTATACCTACGAACTAGATAACAGGTTGGCACAAGGAAAAGATTCACCTTTCTACAGTTTATGTTGTGTACTGAGTTAGTCCCCCCCATCTCCCCACTAATACACTGCATAGAAACCACATGCCCAACAATGTTCTTTTGAATCAGTATCTGAGATTTGAGTTATTATATGTTACTCCTTTCTTTCTTTGATCTTCCTCAGTACTCAGCTCACTGCTAACTGTCCTGGGTGGTCTCCCACCAGTGCTTAGTGATTGGTATCCCTCTCTCGACTGCCTTCTAGGGATTCCTATCAGCCGTATTCTTAACATGCATGTGACAACTTTATTAGCTCACCCAGATTGTGCTTCAGACCATCTCCACAGCACATACACCCTTTCTCAAACAATCACACTTTTGTAGTTGACTTAGAACAAATAATTATATGAACACTTCAGCTGTTATACTCAATAATAAAGTCAGAATGAAGAGAAATTTCACATTATGTATAAGTCAAGGCAAGGGTTTTCATGTTCAGACTAAAAAAATCAATTCCAGATTGATTTTTGTGTATATATCGTTATTGTCAGAGGATTAATTGATGAATTTTTCATTTGATGAGTCAGGTGGAATAAGCTCTGAGGCACTTAGTGAGCAGAATTCTAATTTACTCTGGTTCTTCATACTGTGCAGTAAACTCATCAATTTTGATATTTTATCATAATTTACTTGTCCCAAAAAATGTTCAGAATAAGGTTCCAAAGCAAACAAAAGGTATTTAGTACTGTGAGTGTCTTTGTACTTATTCATTATATGATTAATGTAATCTGGATTTTGAAAGTGGATTTATACTTTTTGAAAGATATTAAACTTTCATCTGATTCAGTCTATCCACTTTAACTTACTTCACTATGATCTAAATCTCCACTACATAGCTAGATTCTCTTTGTCTACTTAGCTTGAAAAGTTCTGCAAAGCAGATGTAGTAACAAAGAAAATACACCATATTTTTAACCTAATAGTGTGAAATTAGACATAGAAGTTATGGAGATTTTATTTTGGTTCTGAAAAAGGCATATTTCCATGATAAGCAAAAATGCTAATAGCATTAAATAAAATGCTCTCAAAGAAAATTTAAATGAATTTTATTGATCAAACATCTCATTTTTTAAAAATATTAACAGAATTTCATCATATGCTTTTAGGTGCTTCACAAGAGCAAAGAAAAAAAGATTTCTTCATATTTCTTATTTAACATAACATTATGTTTTAGAATGTAGTTGTGTTTTTCCAAAGGTAATCTTACACACTTCTAAGATCTGTTATGTGTGAATTTTTCATGTAGAGCAAAAGAGTTTAAAAAGAGATTGGCTAATCACATTATCTTTGAATAAAAAAAACTGTCATAACTAACTATATTGAAGTTCTTTCAAAGATAACTTTCTTTTCCCTCTTGAATTTGCATGGAGGTTATTTTTTTCCATTATGTCTTTTTACTTTTATTATTTCCTCCATATTTTCAGTATTTTATTTTTTTTGGTGCTAAGCCCCTGCCCTAATTTTAAGGCTGGTAAGAGCAGATGTGGTGGGTTACCCAGGTTCTGCACATTTAATATTCCTAAAAAGGTCTTATATACAGAGCACATATAGCCAAAAGGGCTGAACAGCCTCCTTCTGAGTCTAAACTAATCAACAGGATTTTCAGTCATTCAGGAGAAAAGTCAGTTCTGATGTTCTTCCTCTCTCAGTGCTGTGAACTGTCTCCACAGAACTATCAGCATCAAGGATAGGGAGCAAGGGGTCATGTTCAACTAAGACTAATATAAGCTCCTACTTCTCTATTCTTGCAAGCTTCTCCTTTTCTACCTCTATGACCTTGTCACTTTCCTTCATTACTTTTCCTCCTTGGATACTAGAGCCAATATGGATAGCATCTGCACAAGAGAATAGCTTGGAGCATGAGCCGAATGAAACTGACTCCAAGTCAGTTTTACCGGCCTGTTGCCTACCTCCTTAGAAATGAATAAAAGAGACCTTGGATTATTTGAGCACTAACCTTGTCCCAGGCTCAGAACTATCTCTCAAAACTTAGACTTATGAGTTATAGCATGAAGGCATGATAAAATTTCCAGACAACACAATTTTTCTATTTATTCCAAGTGACTTTCTTTTGGTTAATTCATACTAGTTCCTTAACACTCACTTTTAAGCCTGTCCAGCAAACTGAAGTGTATGGTTTGTCAGTTAAATGTTAACTTCTATAAATATTATGGTAAAATGAAATATGAAGGAGCAATATTCCTTAAAATTGTGATTAAACTATTATAACATTCAATAATTTTAATCCCACCAACCTAGTGCAAAACTAGTTTAATTAGTAATATAGTAGAAAGAGCTTGGTTTCATAGTGTGGAAAAAATACCAAACTATACTCTCAAGATCAGTCTACATAAAAATATCCCCCTCTCTGTCAAAAGCAAGAATACTCTTCCCATTACAAGGCTGACAATCCTATTAATTTATACTACTCTTCCTACTCAAGACAGTAAAGGAAGTCAAAGAAGATAATCTAAAATCTGATAAATCTACTATGTCTTACAAGTTGTCAAAAAGGTGTAACTAATGATCAAATAGGGTTTGGGAATGTATGGATTTTCTTACCACCACTAACATAGAGCTGTGAGAACTCTCTAAGAAAAAAACCTGCAGAAGTAAATAGAAGGACTGGAAAATAAGATACTGAATTTGCCCTTATATAGTAATTTATGATGCAAAAAATATTTTTAAGGTTCAAAAATGTTGAAAGCATCAGTAAGACTCCATATTTGTTATTAGGTTGTTATTAGGTTTGAAATATACCATCCAAAATAGCAATTACCTTATTCAAAATAAATTCTTTTTCACTGTTTGGTTAAATAGTGAGAGAGTGAACAAAGACTGAATTTGACATTACTTAACTTATTTGAAAAATACATTTGGATGGATTGAGTAAGGGTCTTAAAATACAAACAATTAGAATAAGATACTATAATCAGAAATATGGAAAAGAGAAATAATGAATCAATAGTTCCTTTTATCGTTTGAATACTAAATCAGTTCATACCTTAGATCATGAATGAAATGAATTTCATTATTTCTACCTAAAATGATCGATTTAGAAGAAATTCATTGACACTGGATAGTAGGTGGTATTGTGAATAACAGGGGGTTAACCTTTGAAATCCAAATTTTCATTTTAACTAGCGAAAATCTTTCTAAAATGTGTTACCTCCCCCAGTAAATGAGAGAATCTGATGCTGCTCAATAACTGGGGCCATCATTACTGAACATTGAGTGATTAACCCATTACTTCTTCTTATAAACACAAATGGTATGGGATATTAGAAGGATATGACACAGGCCAAGGGCATCTTATGAAGTTTGTTTTCTTGATGTTTACCTGTTGAAAGTAGACAAAAAAGAAAGATTCCCTATAATATGACATGGTTACTCTTTTCTTTTACTTTACTATCATTTACTAAATTCGAACATTTCCCCTCAGATGTTCGCTTGCCTTTAATAATACTGTCTTCTAGGCTTTATCAATAATTATGATATTCAAAAGCTTCCTTTATCTGTCCTGGAAAACCAGACAACCTGCTCTTCACGGGCTTGACCACCTTTATGAGGTGACACTGCCATCTTGTGGACTTAAAGATATTCCTGGTAAACAATATCAAAAGCAAGTTGCATTTTCCTAACTACAGGCATAAATAGGTATTACTTCTGACTATAATGCAGTGTGGGACACCTGACTGCGCCAGATAATGAAGGTTTTATTCTACACTGAACAGAGACTTCTACCTCATCATATAGTATCTATTCATGGTACAATTCTTGGTTGAATTAGGTAATCACAAATGTGTAGTCTTGTGACCCCCAAACACAAGTTCACAAAGCTTCAAAGAAGTTTTGTGGACATAGAAGGGTCATGAAGAAATGAGAAAAATAAAGATAATGTAATGATTTTCACACAAACCTATGAAATCCAAACATTTGAGAACTAGTAATACAGACAATATTATGGTCTTGAAAATGAGCTATCTGTGATTTTACTAACTTTTTACTCCCCCAAACTCTCAATCAGTCTGTGACTATTAGGTGTGCCAAGTATGGACTTTGAAAGAGAATGAAGATGACATTGAGGGAAAGATGCTTCATGCTGGGCAATAGGATAATGACTGGATTTTACATTCGAAGCGTCACAGAAGGGAGATTTAGAAAGCCAGTATGATAAGAAAGAGTTCTACCATGGCTGGATTATATTTTCATTTGGTATTTGTTTGCAATATACATGTCTCTTTACCAGAGTTCTCAATATATGCATTATCCCCAAATACAGGGAGCTATGCTGGGTACTTTATGTACCACATAAAAGTTGAGTTATGGGTGTCATCCCTATTTTGCAGAGAAGAACTAGACATCAGCCTTTACTGTAGGTAGTGCCACATACTTAAAAAAAATTTTAGTTCACTCTTGTAAGAGTATTATGTGTTATATGGACACAATTTCCTTTTATTGTTGTGAATTGTGAGAAAAAACTGATAGTATATAAGCATGAAATACACAAGTGAACTGTCAACCAGAATTTTACCAGGACAATGCTAAGTGAGAAACAAACTAAGAATTACTATTTCAATGAATTTTGGCATTTAGTTATATGCCAAATAAAAAGCAAAGCTGCTATCATCAAGTACAGATTTAAATTTAAAGATGGTATAAAATGTGTATTGGCAATGTATTACAACAATGACTATTATGTATTATCTATGCTCTACTAAGTTTAATGGGCAATTTAAATAGTAACCAATGGTATTTATGCTTTAAAAAGAATAGGACCTGTTTCAAGTGCAGTGTGAACCAAAATTAGGAATACATCAAGATAGTGTTAAAAGTCATATTTTGTTCCATTGGTTTGTAATTCCAAGAGTCTCTATCTTGGATTCTTCCAGCTCTGAGCATCAGATGGCTGAAAAGAATTATTAGCTTTATACCCAGAGCCCCCTAACTGCTATGCTTTTGTGACCTCAGTTAGTAATGGCAAGCTAGAGGAACCATTCTGCACAATGTTACAATGTCCGCCTTGCAGGGATTCAAAACTCTCTACTCTAAGCTGATCCTGAAGAAATATTATTAATTCAAGAAATCCCTTTATTGACTATATCCATGGCAAAGATCTTTCAAGATAAATACAGATGGTTAAAAGGGCAAATAGTAGCAGCAAATGAGATTTTACAAAGAAAAGATGAAAGAAAGTATGGTGATGTTAGGTTGCAAGGAAGGCAAAACTGTAAGAATTTTGACTATTCCATTCACAACAGAGAATCAGAATTTACAAATGCAACCTTTCTCTTCTTGGAATCAGCATGTAGTAAATTGTTCTATTCATTCTCTCACTTGAAATATTTACTGAATGCATATTACAGGCCAGGCATAGAGTTAATGGCCAGGGATAACTGATAAAAAAGACAGAGCCCTTGCCCTCATAGCAGAGAGAAGATTAAAAAAGATAATTACAGCTGTGAAAATCACTTTAAAGTAGAAATAAATGTGCCATAAGAACATATAATAGGGATCAACTTGGTTAGGGGTAGTAGAAGGAGGATAGGAAGGATTTCTTACAAAACTTGACATTTAAGCTGAGACCTTAAGGTTGGACAAACTCAAGCAGAGAGAGACAGAGGAAGAGTAGCTTGAAAGAGGCCGAGAATCAGGTAGTCATGGCACAGAAGAGAAACTGGAAGCAACAGAAGGGTGTAAGATGGAAAGTGACATGATTAAACACGTGCATTCAAAGATCATTCTGGCTGCTAAGTGGAGTTGGGCTGAAAAGGGTGAGAGTGGATATGGAGTTACGTTTTAATATAAATATAGTAGTCCACGTGAGACATGATGGTAGCTTTGATTATAGCAATGACAGGGGAAATAGGAGACATTTAAGAAGTAGATGTGACAGAATCTGGTGACTGACACATGTGGGGAGTAAGGGAAGAAAAGATGCCTAGATCTTTTACCTGGGCTGTGGTGGGGATGCTACTGCCATTTACAGAGCCACAGGATAGGAAGCACACCACTAAGGGAGGGAGCATGGGGAGCAGTGCGTTTACTTTGGGTCCCATCAGCATAAGGAAGTCAATGAGAGGTTCAAGGAGAGAGGCTGGCACTTGGATATAAGGGTCTAGAATTCAGAAGAATGGTTTGGGGTAGGGATTCACATTTGGGAGATTTAAATGAAGCAATGGAAACTGAAGTCATGACATGGAAGGCACTGATTAGAGAAACTGAAGAAAAGGATTTACAACAGAATGTTGAAAACATCCAATACTTAAAAAACAGATTCAAAAGAGGCTAACAAAAGTGACTGTGAAGGATTAACCAACGCAATAGTTTCCCGTGAAGAACACTCTGTTGAAGGTTTTCTGGTGCCATGTCCAAATATGTTTCATATATTAAAGAGATATCATTAGATACACTTCAGCATTAAAGAAACAATGGGTTAATCTGGATTTTTGAAATGTTATTTTGAATGGCTATAACAAAACGTGTTCAAGTCTGAAGTTAGCTCTATTACTATTGTGAGTAACTCAGACTATCTCATTTAATCCTCACTAATCAACAACATGACAAAGGTATTCATATCATCTCCATTCCCCAATATGCCTTAGAGAAGTTAAGTAACTTGCTCTAGGGCATAGTAGCTAAGACCAGCATTTGACCTTTGCTTTGTCCAACTCCAAATTTTAATCTTACTGCCTTCCCCAGTAATAATGCTGCATGACATTCCTATAGCACAGCAGAGTTTGGCATATATCATCTCATTTAATCCTCTGAATGAGTCTGTGAAGGGCTATTTTCCCCATTTTATACTTGAAAAACAGATTCAGAAAGGTCAAGTTATTGATTGCAACTTATATAGTTAATAGGAAATAAGGAAAAGTAGGAAGCCAGATAATTTCACTTAAATCTAATGCTTTTTCTGACTCCATAATGTTCTTCCACAAAAAGTAAAAATACCCCATATTGTTTTTTGTTTCATGTATTCATTCACCAAATATGAGTGATTATTACATGTACTGTGTGTCATCAAAAGAATAAGTATTCTTGTTCTGTTTTTTCAGCAGAAAAAAAATTTCATCCTTTTGCCATCTCTTTCCCTGTCTTGTTTCCCTCCACCAGCCCCAAAATGTGGTTGCTTCCCAAAGCTCAGCCCTCAGCCCTCTGATGTCATCTCTGTATTATCTCCTCAGCCACATTTATTGGTTTTAACTTGTCTCTTTTTGCTAATGACTCCTGGTCAATTCAGTCTCAATTTCACATGTGAGTACTACTTTCTTATTCTTACACACTTCCAGATAACCTCCTTTTCCAGTATCTATTTTCCAAACCAAACCAATAACCAAATTTAGCAATGTATACGCCCAGCAATAATCCACCCCTTTCCAATTTTTGTCACTAATAACACCAAGGTCCTGCTCTGTACCAAACTTCGAGCCAAAAAAATATATCAGAATTACAGAAAGGAAATAGGAGGAGGAAATTATGTGTGCACACATGTATGGAAATACCTGGAGGTGGTGTCCGTATACCTGATGTGTGACAGACACATCATTGACTTTATAAAATGAGGGGGTTAGACTTCCTTCCAAATTTAAAGCTCTGTGTTCTTTGGTTCCCTTACTGCTTCTTAGGCAGTCACTAAGCACTCAAAGATCATTTTCTTTCCCAGCGTCTCTGAATTCTTAACCTTGGACTGCACATTGTCATCACCTGGGATGCTCTAAATACTGATGCCTTAGTAACCTCCATTCCCTCAGAGATTCTGGTACAATTAATCTAAGGTGCAACTTGAGCTGAGGGCAATGGGTCCTAAACTTAAAAGTTATTAGAATCACCTGATAAATAGTCAACACTCTAAATTAAATATCACTGTCTGGCGGTGAGTGTTAGGCATCACTATTTAAAAAATTTTCCCAGGTAATTGAATATCAGCAAAGTATGGGAGATATCAAAGGAAGTCTGAAGCAGCAGCCAACAATTATGATATTACTTCAGTTCATTTCAACTAAGTAAGAATTCAATCACATGCATTTTGGGGATGTGAAGTGGGGAGCTGAACTTAGGATCTAAAGTACCTTTATATATTTACATAATGATTTTAAAACTTTTATAAAGAGTTGGTAATCATCTATTTAATACTTTACCTTACCTGTAAAGGCACTAAAAAAGTTTAATTAGGCTTATTGTCAAGGTGATAGAAGGAGGTAGACAAATTTTAAATATTTATTATTTTAGCATATTTTCTTATGATGGCTTAGCAAAGATTTTTTTATTCTTATAAAGTGGTAATGTAATTTTCATTTTACTGTGGAATAAGGTAAGGAATCAAGGGGAATATATTTTTCAAAGTGAAAACTGGAGAATGTGGTAATATATCTTAGGCAATTATGATTAGCAATCACTTGTAGCCCAACTGATGGTGAAGCACTATAAGTTCAAGTTATTAGTTTAAATGTTAGTGCAATTTCTGATCTTTGCCAATCTTTTATGTTAATCCTGCTCCAGAGCACTATGAGGTGCCCTAAATTGCTGGAATTACAAACAATGAGATAAAAAAAATACATCTCTGTCCTTTTCTCCTTTTAATCTTTAAACACCAAGTAAAGAAGACTGCCTCTTCCAAATATTATTTTTTTCAATGAGTATTAGAAACTCAAATAAAAGTTTAATTTAAACTTCTTTACTTAGAAAGCCCTCTGTCTCAAAAAAAAGGACAAGGCCTGAGTTGAACACATTCACAAACTGATGACAAGCTTACTTCTCATACATCTAGGTCTCCAAATATGCATTTCCTTTTTTTTTTCTTACTGAGACTTTCTGGAAGAAAAAAAAATGTAAATGCATATGACATGCAATATATCAGATCGATTTTTAAAAAATCACAGGACTTTCAATGGTTTTGTTGGAGAACAAACCAACCACTACAGCACAGTCCTCTTGAGGGGTTGTGCCTGCATCACTTTTGGATCCGAGGCCTGGCACAGTGACTGCACACTTAGGAGCAGTAATGAAGACTGAATGCTGCCTCTCTGCTGGTGTGTTGTAAATGAGTCATGCACATTCATGTAGACTATTTTACTTAACTACACAATGAGCCTGAAAGCTGTGCTGCCTTCCTCTCTTTCCAGATGAGGAAACTGAAGTTAGGAAGATTTAATAACTGGAAGTGAAAATATATGTACATAACAATTTTACTTGGTGGAATAAGGAAAAATACATATGTATACATATAAATACATAAGTATATGTACATAATGTATATACATTATCATCTATGTAACCTTAGGAAAAAAATTGGAAGGATATCTATCAAATTGTTAATCAAGATTACCTCTGCCATGGGTAGGGTGGGGGCAGAAGCTTTTATTTCTTATTTCATTGGAGAGACTGTACATAATTTTGTTTGCTTTTAGTATTTTTCAGTATTTTTTTCCAAATAACTTTTTAAAAGAGAACAAGGAACATGGTCCTTCTATATGAATATATATATATACAGGTATCCTTTAAGCAAAACATGAATGCTATGGAAGTTTACATACGTAATGTGTTTCTGTGAGGAAACAGAAGTCTTCTGAAATGACTCCTGCTTTTTCCCAGTCCACTTCAGCTCACTGAGAGAGATCACTTAATTATCACACATGCACATGGTCTATTCTGTGCTTTCAAGGAGTGTAAAGTGAATGTAGACCTTGGGTGTTGTCAAATGTAACATGGCTCTGAATGTTTCTCCTGAATGTTTACCTATCATTAGATCAAGGTGATCAATCTTAGATTAGCAACAACTGAAAGAATTTCCAAGTTTTTCAAAAGTTATAGTCATTTAAATAAAGAATGCTTGGAAGGCATTTGCCTGATGGAATGGTAACCTTAAGAGTGCTATGAACTGTAATGTCTTATTCTGTTTGTATCTATTAGTTGTAAGAATGATGACTAAGAGACAATTAGATCACAGAAAATATTTGATATTAAGAAGAAAACCCTAGGGACCTAATTGCACTTCTTCCTTCATATGTCATATAGCACAGTACTGTACAAGTCTGTCATGGTTAAGAAAGTGTCTTAAAGATCTTGAAGTAACCAAGATGGAGTTGTAGTAAAGAGAACATGTCAAAATCAATCATTAGATTGGTACATGGGTCTTACAATATGTGTTCACACTCTCCATGACATGCTAACACAGATTAGTTTAGGGTTCTCAGGTTCAGGCAGCTGGAGTGACTTTCCTAATTCACATGGCTAGTTAAGAGCTACCTGTGGCATATTAAAAATGGCTACAAAATCTCTGACAGTTCTCCCATGGGATCTAAGACCTCTTTTCTTTGAATCTGGGCTGGCCTGTGACTGCTTTGACTGTAATTGAGTATGATGAAAGTGACACTATGCCAGTCCCAGGACTCTTAAGAGGGCCTGCAGTTTCTGCATCCTTCCTTACATGAGCCATCATGTATGAAGTCGGACTACTGGGAGGCTGCCAAGCCATGAGATATTAAAATGTCAGCATTACTACTGAAAGTATCAATTTTCTAGCTATTAAACTACATAACATTTTACACACTTCTAATTTTCATGATATTCCAACAGAACAAAAAGCTCCATGACAATGGGGATTTGGGGCTATTCACTGATATATCCCTATCACATGAGAACAGTGCCATTATATATGCATGTATATATATATCAGGTACTCAGTGAATATGTTAAATGAGTGAATAAGTATTCTACAAATAAGTATTGGAAAAAATGTTCAAGCTATTTCCTATCACCTAAGAAGAAAAACATATCTCTAATGTAGCTGATGGAAAAATAATCTCAAGACAAAGTAAAATTTGAGTAAAAGCCCTAATCCTGTTTTACTAATGAAAGGCTTTCACTATTAAAGATGAGCTTTCCTGATTTCCTAAGTATCTTTATTTTCCTCTTTTTTGTTATAGAATCAGTTTCATGATTTTCTGAGACACCACTTTTCTTTATAAGCACAGTGTATGATACTAAGTTTAAGATCACAGACAGAAATTTAGAATGCAATACATTGACGATATCTTCCATTTGCCAAGCCATGCCTGCATACACCATTAACAGACAAGATTTTTTTCCTGTCTCAGACACTCAATTTCCAATGCTTAAGTATAATTTTAATATGCCTTATACAATGGCAAATATGATATATTTTAATTTTCATTCTGTGGGAAATGAAAGTGTTTTCTTTTGCTCTCATTCTTGTGCATTTATCTAGGTGCTTCATGTAGCAAAACCCTCTTCTGCAAAAATTTACTGTGGATTGATGATTCACTCCAGGTGGCTGTGGTAAATGTGATAAAATGCAAATGTAAGTTTCTTCAAGAAAGAAGTCAATCCTGAGGCAAGATGCTTGGACCAAACATGAGGATGTTAACAATGTGAGGTTTGAATGAAGATTTTCTTTGAAGTATGAACAAGCTTCTGGTGCAGGTGAACTCTATTAGCTCAAGTAGGCATATGACAGGCCAGGGAAGAAGTACAACAGAATAAATGTTACAGAATAGGTGTGAAGATAACAGTGAGGTCAAGGTGAGGACAAACTCATCTCAAGGGATCTGAGCACGACAACATGAGCAAAGGCAGAAGAAGAAAACAGTGAAGGAGATTCAACTAGGCTGGAATGTAGGCAACTGAGAGGAACAGGCTCCTCCCAAAAAAAAGAGACAGCCTGGAGTAGGCCAGAGAATGATTTACTTCATGAAACAAAGAAACTAAAGGCACTCAGCAGGTGTTGGCCCCAAGTAAAAGTATATGGAAAGAGACTAGGCAGAGGAGAAAAGAAACAGAAAAGAGAGAATAAAAAATGAATACACTCTTAGGGCATATTTTAAAATCTGTTTTTTTTAAAGCGTATCTATTGAATTAGAACTTGGAAAAGGATGACACTTAGTCATCGAGTGATACCTGGATTATAGAACTTGGCTTCACTCTGTTATGGGGGAACACTGAGCCCCCACTTGGTCTCTATGTGAACTAACAATTTTCACCTTGGTCCTCCCCCTGGCTAATTTCTTCCCAGGTGTAGGGGTGGTGACCTCTGTAACTGGTCAGCTGCTGTTTGTGACTTGGCCTGTTCCTTAGACCTGGGCAGCCAGCTGCCCACAGAAAGCACACATTCTTTGCTGCTCAGTGCCGTAAACTGCACATGATAAGGCCTGTAGGGAAGTCTAGTGAACTGTGGGGAGACTAACCCATTTGGTAGTAGACCTCATCTATTCCCCAATCTATTATTTATCAGCAAAAGATGATATATTGATCTCCATCTTGCCTTTTTTTTTCTCAATTGGTTCTAAATTTGGGTGGAGAAAAGACAGCTGCATCCTAATTTCAGAGGTGTTAAAATATAAATAAAATGAGCATCTGAGCATTGACAAAACACAGTCATTTGATACCTTAGTATTATGACTTGCTAATTTGTGTGATGCACATATGTAAGAAACAGAGGAGAGGGAAAGAAGAAAGAGGATAGGCAGACAGAGAATATTAATATTCAACTATCAATTATCCAAATAAGAGTTTATCTAAACAAATCCTTACATTTTCTGTAGAGACTCTGCTTGAGATGCAAGTCTAAAATTGACATTACCAATCCCTTTATTTTTTCCTACTGGAATACAACTTTCAGTCCAGCAGGAACTGGAAGTTTGGGAAAGTTATGGTTACATATCCACTTAGGTTTAGAGACCAGGTTAAGTTTTGTAAACTAACACCCTTAATTTATTTTCTACAACTCTGGAAGAACTGTTGAGATTGGTCTTTTGTATCAACGTCATTGTACTGCTATTTATCCAAAATATGAAATGGGAAGAATGGAAGAATTGTTTAAGGAGGAAGAGCAGAGGTGATTTTACAGATTGATTTTTATGCTGAGACTTCACTAGTTTGATTGAAGTGTTTGTTAAGAATACCCTGATCATACAATGGACCCACATTAACTTTAAATTCAAATTGATCCATAGGGAAATATAAATGAGAGTTAGATGTTTATTCCTACTATTCATTCTCACCTTCCTTAAAATATGGTGGCCTAAGAATTTTCCCAGTAACAAGGTGTTGGATCTTATACATTTCTGTGCAAAGCACTTTTCTGCAAAGCACAATGCATACTACAAGTGAAATGCACTGATAAGAATGCAAGTTATGTGGCTCTTTTATTACCTAAATATGGCCAAAAAGATCTAAATGAACACACATAGCAGATTTTTTTTAAATGTGCTTTTCCAATTTTTAGATCATAGGAGTTAACTAGTTTAAATTTTTGCCTTTTGTTCAATATAGGCACATAGGATAAGAAAACTACAGATTTAGAAAAGTATTTTATAGAAGTTGCAAATAAAGACAAGGGAGCTGTGTATTATAAAAAAAGTATAGTACCAACAAACAATATTTTGTTGGCATATAGAAGAAAAATACCAGGGTATGAACTGGGACATATTAGAGAAATAATAATACTCTTACAGCCTCTGTCTGCATGTCTTCTGTATAGAAACAGGCAACCTAAGAATCCTTCAATGTAGCACAAAGTCACTGGTAATCCTTAAAGTCTATAAAATAAAGACTTTTAGTTTTGGTAATAGCCTCTTTTGTAACAGTTTCCAAATTAAAAAATAAAGTTGAAAAGTGCTTAATTGTAGTGTATTTGTATGTTAAAACTAATACTTTTCAACCATTACATACATACCAGAATCAAGTTTCTAATCATACTACAACTCCCAAACACTGTAAAATGATTTTGTTCTTTTCATATCAATGCATTTTCATTTTCACTAGAACTAATTACCTTTAAATAAATGATTCAGAGATGTCAAAAGCGACTCTCAGGGAATGTTTCAAGAGGTCCCAGTTTCCTGAATTATAGCCTAGAACATCTGCTTAGCAATCTGGCAAGTACTATGGAGCCAAAATAGAGCATCTCATATATAGTAGTTGTATCTGACCTCAAGAATGTGACAGCTGGCTATTTGCCTATAACCTTTATACTATAAAAGATCTAAAATTCTGTATGCAAGAGAGATTAGAAAAACAAGAGTGCCAACATCAGAAGGATGGAGTGTAAAAGGAAAACAAGTTGCCTTAGGAAAGTAGAATTGTTGGCTTCTTCATGCCAGAGGAATTACAAAATATTGTTAAAAGAACTTCACTTATAAAAAAGAATTTAAAGCGATATAATAGCTTGATTTTTCTTACAAACCGGAAAAATAAAACAAAACAAATGGAAAAAGTTAAACTTATTCTAAAAATGGAGAAAATAAAATTAAAAGTTGAAATTAGATCCAGATGAAGTGCTTAAGACACAAACTGTCAGAAGCATTCTAGAACAGAATCAGATAGAAAAGAAAGGAGTTTGTCAACTATGTAAGTACAAATTGATTCTCTTCAAAATGGCAGACAGCAGTTATAAGCTACTTGACATATACTCTTAAACCAGGCATAAACATACTAGTTGAAGGGTGTTCATAAATGAACTGGTGAGTATTGTAAGTAAACATCATCAGCAGTAGTCCCAACCTGACCTTTACTAATCGGCAGGATTATTTGACACTTACATGACCAGACAGGAAATGCTACTCAGTTCAGTTCAATCTAGGTTCAAATTGATCTTGGCATTTTTAACTAGTTTCAGATTCAGGGATCTAAAAACAATTCCCTATTAAATACATATTTAAGATTGGGGAAAGAAAAAAAAGAAGCAAGTGAGAATACAGGGTGAGAATGGATTGCTCTAGGTAAACATCCTTGTACTGGATAAACAACTTGATATTTATGCTCTATTGTTAGATATGTCCAAGGAATCTGCCTGAGGCACAAAAAGCACCAATATGTTATCTAAACAGTTAATCAAAGATTACAGTATTTTACATTTATAAGAGACAGAAATTCATTTTGTTTTTACATAAATGGCCAAAGATAACAGAATTTGAATTCAAAATTATTTATAAATTTTTAAAAAGCTTTATGATTTATTTTTTTTGAAAAGCCTACTGTCTTTAGGTTAATATGACAGAAAAAGAAGAGACTGGATGAGGAAAATGTAGGCAACTACATAGGAAAATCAAGAGCTAGTCCATTAAATTTTCATTTGAAATACAATGCTATTTAAATGATAGTATTTATTAAGGAATAATATTCCTTAAATTAAATTAGCACTTCTGTTGAGTAATAAAAAATGAACTGACTTAATTTCAGTATATTTACAATGCTTGAACATGGTATACTAAAAGTATACCCAGAAATAATAATAGTTAAACTGAAAGGCAAATTAAAACTATTGATCTAATAATATGAAGGTAAGTTGAAACTAATTTTGTTCTTTCTTTTTTTTGTTTCTTTTGTTCATTCTTAAAACCACAAAACATTTGAAATCCTTTTACCTGAAATCACTTTTTTAATGTTTCTAAATGGATATTTCCCCTAAGAAAAAAAATCTCCCTATTAAAAATCTGTGATTGCTAGAATACAGGGTGAGAAATTATGGAGGCCAATGCAGAACCTGAAAAGTTTTTTATGAGATATTTTATGAAATTAGCTTTACTTCCTGCCTTTTCCTGAAATCTAAAGTAAAGGGAGGAGCAGCTCAGATAAGACATAAGGATGACTCAAGGGAAAATTTATCACGTCACTAACAAATAAATTTTATTCTCAGAAAACATCTGAATCTACTTATTAATAGTTATTTTTCACGGTAAAAACAGATTTACACATGATATTAAATCTTACTTGGCAGTCATCAAAAAAGTGTACTTGTTGAAGTGAATATGACTACTTCCTAGTGGTTAAAATATGATCACTAGATATTACATGCTTGCAAGAGAAAACGGACACTTTGGACCATAATTATATTCTTTATTTTCTTTTAAACCCCTTTTAAAACCCTACTTCTGTTTCTAACAGCTTCAAAAGAGGAATTTATTATCTCTAATAATAATGGCTATGTTTTTTTGAACTCTATATAGAACAAATGATCAACAATTGTTTTGTTTGTTTGCTCTTAACCCCAAAATGTCAATCAAGGAATAATCTTAGCAACTCAATTTATACATTTTAAAAATATTGTAAAGATGTGATGTAAGGCATACTGAATTCAAGTTGGTGGTAAAAGGTAAACCAGTAGTTGTCCATACAATGATGGGTCCTTCTTCCTGTCTTCTGCCTACTAACATTTCTTTAAATTCTTTTCATATGTAATTTGTGATTTCAGTATGAGTATTTTTTAACCTGCTGGTGTTATCTTTTACCATTTAAGACTTGAAGCATCAGACACCAGTATGAATATGGTAAGCTTTACTTTTCTGGATAAGCAAAGACTTGGAAACTGAAATCAAGGTTGGGAATTTCTATAAAGGCTAGGCTAAAAATAAATTCACTGCATTTTCAAAAATCATGTCTCATTCTCTAAATAACTTAGGACAGCAAATCTTGAATGATTTCATGAATATGTAGCCTTAAGAAAATTATCAACAAATTGTTCCATTTTTCAATTTGTGTTTTCTTAATAATGCTAGCATCTGAATGAATCAGATTGTCTGTAAAAGGAAGAAAATATTCTCAGGAAAGCACTTTTTATTTTATCTGAGTTAACCTACATTACCAACAGACAAAATCAACTACGCCTTGCAAAGAATTCATACACAAGATACTAAGCTAAGAAATTACTTTTACTAATGTTAACATATACAATAAGATACTAAGCTAAGAAAGTACTTTCACTAATACTAACAAATGGGTAACTGTTCAGCAAAAGCATCTAGTATCAAAGTATCTTTGATAAACACATGTCACTCAACACAAGTTAGGTCTGACTTAAATACAAGGTTTATGTCAAGTTTTCTCTGATTGTTTTTATAACAATATATAAGAAAGATTTCCATATTCATTATTCAAGTTAGAGGCTTATAAAATATACCTAATTTGTACATACTTGAAAATTATCAATGCAACAAAGGTATCTAAAAATGCCTTCTTTTTTCCACTAAAGGATAAAAAGATGCCTAATAACTTTTTTCAAGTTTAGAACAAGTTAGTAAAAGAAGAGGGACTATATGCCAAAGTTTACAATGTAGTTCCACATGTAACTTCAGAAGCATCAATAGGAGATATCGGAAGGGATGGCAGCATGGGCAAAAGGCCTAAGAAGTGCTCTCCTAAGATAACTTCTGGTAACAAAAAACTGACACGCAATGAGAAATAACAAATAAGACATTCTTTATCCCAGCAGGAATGTACGTATTCCTTCTTACCAACAGGTAATTCCCTGAAACCTGCTTTCTCACTCCTACTTCACAGCTCACAAACAACCATTCTTCCCAACCTTCCTTTCCTCCCCACCCGTAGGGCTAATCACCCAAATGTCTGGCTTGTGCCCTTCTAATTTCTATTAAACAGAAGATCTATTGGACTAGGTATGCACTGCCTTCTCCATACCAGCTCCTAATTCATCTCCCCTCCCAAGGCTTTTCCTTATTTTTCTAGACATGGGTGAGCCTATATATTGTCTGAAATTACTGAATTGGGACAAACATTGACTGAAAAGCTGCTGAATGTGTTTATGGGCCAAGTGCTTCACTAGTTCTGCATTTTCATTTAATAGCAACTCTTTAGTACAGCAACATACTTTCTCCATTACCCAAGCAGTTAATGATCTCTTAATGAATACATTACTACAAAAGGAATTCAATATTGACAACATTTCTGTGATAAATCATTTATGGAACAATAACTTTTGGTAATTAGGAAGAAATTTTAATATTAGAAAGAAAATAGAATTAGATGAATTTTTGAGAAATAAAACTGAACTTTTCCTGTATTTTGATTTCTTAAAGTGGGGCATGCCTGTGTCAGAAAAAATATTATTACATTAGAATCTATAGAATCAATTTAAGTCCTAGGAAGATGAATTCAGACAACCCAGTATACTACCTAAATCAAAGAAATGAGAAGACTACTTATTTTTATTTCAAAAATATGCTAATATATGTAAGGGGCATTATGATCAGCACACATAATGTAGGGGGGTCACGGGGAAGGAGTATATAGCACGGAGAAGACAAGTAGTGACTCTATAGCATCTTACTACACTGATGGACAGTGACTGCAATGGGGTGTGGGGGGGACTTGATAATATGGGTGAATGTTGTAACCACAATGTTGCTCATGTGAAACTTTCATAAGATTGTATATCAATGACACCTTAATAAAAATAAATAAATAAATAAATATGTTAACATATATACTTATATCTATACACATACACATATACCCTTCCCTAATTTCAAATTTCAAAAGCTGAATATAGCAGTCATGGTTTTGGGAGATAACAGCATGAACAATATTGTAAAATATTTTAAAAGCTGAATGCGACCATATTAAATATCCATATATTTGAACTCTTTTCTACATTATTATATAAGGTAGTCAACATATTTCATCTAACTAAATATAATGTTTTTTTAAGTTTCAAAGTAGGTTTTCTAAGACCTTGTCAACTGCCATTCACGAATTTTTCCCTTCTTATCTAATGAGTTCCTTGCTTAGCAGCTTTTCAACAAATATATTCAGAGCAAAGAAAATACAAATATAAAAGCAGGTTAAATCACAGTGTAAATTAATTAATCTGCACAGCATTAGGAGGTACTGTTAATGTTAGGATTAGTTATGCTTTTTCTTGCAATTTTATAACCAAATTAATTCTTAGACTTATCACCAAATTAATTCTTCAAAATATCCACATGACCCAGCAAGACCTATCACTGAAACTGTGGGGTAGGATGGAGAGAGTGAGAAAGTGGGGTCACAGGCATTATGTCAAACAAATGGCTTGGGAAGAGTATAGTGACATACCCACCTCAACAACATGTCTAAAAATTCTCAACTCCCTCAATGTTAACAGATCATTCCTCTTCAGTACTCCTTGACTCAGTTAATGATACTACCTTCTCTCCTATTTACCCAAGTCAGAAACCCAGGTGTCATATTTGATTCTTTTCTTTCTTTATTTCCCACATACACTCAGTCATCCTCATATCTATGTATCTCTCCAGTTTAGTACATGCCTACTGGTTCATCAGTTCAATCTGCCATTTTTGCTAACATATGTTACTTCAATAGTATCTTACTGGTCATTGAATTCACTCTTCAGACTTGTGCCAGAATTAACTTTCTGAAACACAAATTTGACCACATCATTTCCCTATGTAGAAACCATTCAGTGTGGTCCTATAATCCTTAAGACAATTTACAAATATCTTATGAGGACATATCAGGCCCTGATAGTCTCTACAGCCTCAGTCTTATATTCTCCCTCTCACATCAAATTCCATAGTCAAGCTATATGCATCTAATCCCTCTCTCTGGAATACCTCTCCCAGCCTCCAAGTACCTACATGTACTTGAGGATTTTATGTAAATACTGCTTCTTCTGGAAAGCATTTCTACAGAGATGGCATGAAGATTTGTCTTCAAAATGCACACCCATGGTACCCTATGATTAGTTTTTGGTAAGTATCACACTGTACTGAATTTGCCTGCATCCTTCATTAAACAACAATGTCTTGAAGGCAGGCACTGTTTTACTTCACTATTGTACCTCCCTAAACATAGAATAGTGCTTGGCTCTGAATATACTTGATGGATCTATAGATGAATTGGAGCACTGATTGGTAGACAAAAGGATGGGTTTCAAAGAGTAAGAGGGTATTAGGGCAAAACTTTTGCCACTAACAACTCTGTATTTTTTTAAAAAATCATTTTCAGAATGCTTATGTCTCCAGGTGTAGTTACCCTTGGAGGGTATGAGAAGCCTATCTCCACCTCCAAGGCAGTGCTAAAACCAACCTAATTAAATGTCCTCTCAGTCCTTAGAACAGTTGATAATTAGGAATCCAGAAAAATCATTGCCAATATAACTAGACACCTAGAAGAGACCTAGTCATACTGTTTTATAGGAATAGTATACAGAGTAGCAGGATTTGTAGAGGAAAAGGGAGATAAACAAACCAAAACCAAATCAAAACACTAAATAATTGCCATCTCCACTTTCATTAAGTACTCATCATATGACAGCTGTTATACATACAGACAACCATTTAGTATGTGTATAATTTCTTTCAGAGAACAATCTTACATCCCACTACTTATGGTATTAATATGGACTTGGGCGTCATGAAACACACAATACAACAGGTCAACACTATTCATGCCAGTTTTTCTCTCTCCTACAACATTGTTTCTATAGTCTGCTGCAACAAAAATGCTTAAGCAAAGTGATTCACCTGAAAAAATAAAAATAATTGTCTAGTAGACAAACTTACAGCTAAGCCTCTTGTCTGGCTGAATGAACTAATTCATTTAATTTAGTCATAAAATACAAACAACTACACTTATTTTTTGTTTTCAAGATTAAATTTTATGGTATTATTACGACAAATATTAAAAGGAGGAGCTTTAAGAAATATTTTTGATTGTTCATATAGTGTTGACTACCTCAAAGTACACTTGCCTTTAAATTTGTGAACGTATTGTTGTAAACGCTTCCACACAACCCAATTTTTTTCTCCAAAGTGAACACTGCAAATTGCCTTAGATGGGTGATAATGAAAAAGCAACACCATTTATTAATTTTGTATAAGTTATATTTCACCCCTGAGATTCCTTGGAGGGGAAGAGCATGTCTGAATTTTACCATACAGTGCCACAGGCAGAAAGTGAGAGAAACTAAACAGATGCATCCTGGGGGGAGAGAAAATGCCTGCAGCAGCAAATGACCTACCACATACCTCTCTATACAGGCTTTGGTGTGGTGATTTTTTATTTTCTGGTAAAAAAGACAATTACCAATAGTTTAAGTTTGTTCTGATAGAAGTATTCAACTTTAAGGTTTTGATCACACACAGTAAAAACTGTCCAAAAGGAAACACATTTTTAAACCTGTATTACAACACTAAGTAAATGTGCATGAAAATAAACTCAATGAAAAGACATTTCTACCATCAGAAAATGCTAATTAAGAAGTATATTAACCTTTCCTTAAAGCTTAAAAATATTCTTCACATGTGTTTCTCTGGGTAAATGTTTCTTAAATATTTTTAAGACCAATTCATTGTAAGAAGATTATTGTATTCAAATATGCAGCTCATGGTACAAGGAAGCAAATACTAGTTTCCCAAGAGAATTGACAAGTCTTTGAAATAAGTTTATTTTAAAAAAATATGTCAACACTACTTGGTTAGCAATTTGGAATTTTAAGATATACAGATACTTATATGTATGTAGGAATGTGTGTTTGTGTACACACTCTAATCGTAAGTATGTTTTAAAACATACCTATTTTAAATAAATGAGTTGATCCCTATTTAAGCAAGTTATTATTTAACAACTTATGTTCAAGCTGAATCATAATAAATATGTATAAGTACACACATATAACTTCATATCTTAAATTGTGTCCTTTATTTTTAACTAAGTTTCCTATCTTTATATGTAATGATAAAGACATCAATTTAATATAATTGTTTTAAACAGGCATAAAGATTACTATTTAATACATTTTTTTTTGAGAGGGCATCTCTCATATTTATTGATCAAATGGTTGTTAACAACAATAAAATTCTGATTTAATACATTTTTTAAAAGCTTCAGTCACACTATTAAATAGGGTAAAACTGTGAAAATAAAATAAAAACCATAGGCTTCATTATCCAAAGTAAAAGCAAAACTGAGTTGCCTACTTACCATCATTTTCTCTAATTTTTAAAGTAATTTTTTTGGAGACACATTTATATTATTTATCATTATAACTGTAGAAATAGGCCAAAGGAGAGCTTCTTAGAAATATTAATTTTTTCCAGTAATGTTAAGGAAGATATTTCATTCTGCAGTTTTGAATTGTAAAATCACTTATTTTCATTCACCATTTATATTAAGGCATGTATGTTCATTTATAATGTAGCAGAAAATAATAGTTTGCTATGCTATGACATTTCTACATGGCATTCCTCATCTATTGGCTTAAATCTATGATCTTATATATCAAATCCGAATGACCTTGAAACTGTAAAAATTGTTTTTTAATTGCAGAATGTGTACCTAAACAGTACTACTTGGGTACTTTTTAGCTATATAATACTACTTCTGCTTTTATTTTTTATTAATAGTACTTGAAGGCTTCTTTTGCAGGCTTCAAGCTTCATGAGACATACTTACCCCTGTATATCCATTTCCTAAAAAACGGAATCATCTGCTTTTTGATAAGGATTATAAATACAAAGCAGTAACATAGATCCTAAGATTGTTAACATGTGAATGCATGTATGGGGTTACTAGTTGTATTTACATTGGGGTAAACTGTTAAGAGTTTATTTATTTTAATATACAAAAGCATATGATTCTAAATATACAGAAGTATGCCAAGGTACTCCACCAAATTCTTGTCACACTTCACTATAAATTTTAAGTTGTGATTTATTTATATTCAGGAAAACAAAAAATTATATATTCAATGTAAAAAAGAAGTTAAAATACTACCCTGTAACTATCTGGAATTACTATTGAAAGCCAGTCTTAATTTAAGGATGTTACATTATTGTAAATAAAAAATAAATTAACATATTTTATATTAAATCTTTAAGTCATAATTACTTGATAGAATTTATAATATAATATATTGAAATAGGCAATTTATCTATGAAGTACTATTTTAAAATGTGCCATTTAGTTATATCATGAAAGCAGGTGGATAAAATCAGCACCAAATAATATCAGAAGCATAAAGTGCTATTGAGTAATTAACCTAGAAATTAATAATTCTTCATCCATAAATTCACTTGTTTAACATTACTTTCTCTAAGATATTTTACCTCTTTATGTAAATGTAATATATTAATGTGAAGCTTGATGACTCAAGCTAAAAGTGCAAACTAAACTTTCATAACCAAATTACCTACCTTCCATGATTTACTGTCTTATTTCAAGTAAAAGTTTAGATTATTTCCTACTACTAACAGCTGACACTGTTTCCATTTTAGTCTTATCCTCAAATTAAGGTAACTCAGGGGATTAAACTGATAAATACCAGAAGTAAGTTTTTAAAGTCATGTTCAAGATAAACAAAAGTATAAACACTAAAAACCAAAAGAAAACAAAAGTACAGTCAGAAATGCAAAGCTGACCTATCTTTAATCTTTTCTTTTTAAACCTAGGCTACTCAAGAATTGTCAACAAATTATTCCATTCTATTGATGACATTTTTCTCTAGGGAAGTTAATTTTAAAAGTTTAACCCTGGAGCAAGTCATGGCTTCTCCTATCCTTGTAAGTGTCCAGAGAATTGATTATAACTGCAAGAAGGTGTTTCCTTCTATCCAGAGTATCTCACCCTGCACAATCTTATACTCTCTCACTCCCAAAACAGCTTCGATTCAGCAATTTAAACTGCTTCAGCTGCTATTAAAGGAAGAACCACAGAAAAAGGATCAGCAGTTAAAACGAAATAAAAAAGGTGGGTGGGGGTGGGAATACAGATCACGGATGTAGCAGCACACAGAATTCAAGAGTAAAGCAGACCTGAAAAAGACACCAGAGTGACTCAAAAAGAACAACATGACAGAAATTAAACAAGATTTTTATGATTGCCTTCTATGAATTTAAACTCACCTCAACCTCCATTGAAATTCTGATCATACACAAACCTCAAAGCTTTTGACATACTTTCAAAACCCACATCCTCTCTTTCTGAGTCTCTAGAGTCATTTCTTAGGTAGCCAAGAGGGGAGGAAAAAAAAGAACAATTCAAATACACATGTAATTGAAAAATAGAAAGAACATATTATAACTAATAATTTTCCATGTAAAAACGGTGTGTTTCAAAATCCAGTATTTTTTCTCTTTCACTTGGTAAAAATGCCTAGTACTTTAAAAGTTATTTGAAGTCAGGTATAAACATAGGTAGAAGAATAGATACTAGGCATAAGAGGCCTTGTAATATTTTCCTTGGGCTAATGTCAGAATATTGGGGTAGTCCGTGCTGTTATAGCTAGTTCTCCACTTAACTACAGAACAAGCTGTAGTATATGCTTAACTAGTTAATTAGTTCAGTACTAGAGAATAATCTAGATGCAAAAAGCTATCACAGAATGGCTTATTCACATTCATTACAGAAACTGTAACCAAAATTCCAGAAGGTAATTAGATTTTCAAAACTGAATGGAGTTTTTTCCCCCAATTCAGTCATGACAGGGCTAGAAGGTAATGATATATCTGCCATGATGCAACAAGCAGACCTGTCTTGTGTCAAGAATTGAAATCATAAAGGAGTAAGCTGTCGTTAACAACCTCTCTCCAAACACTAGAGCTGTCATTTCATTGTTTTCTTTTGCTGGCATGGGGGGCTGATGTGGCCTCATATACCTTGTCAGTTCAGTAAATTAAAGCTAAGCTTTTAACCTTTTCTGGAATTCTTGATTTGAATAATCTTTTATCAAGTCTATAATGTAACAGCTTATATTTTCTTTGATTAATATATAGTTTCTCCCAAAGTTTACTTTTAAAATTTGGAATTAGTGTTCTTAGTTTCAACCTATCATTTAGCAGCCCATATTTCAAATAGGAAAAAAAATCAGCATTTGTTTTTAAAGAGTTTGAAATGTAAATTTTCGTGGTCTGAATGCAGCCAGTTTTTAAGGGAAAAAAATCAATATTTGAAGACTTTTCCTACAGTTTTAAAATCAGTATTTAAAACCTTTTAGAAATGGTTAAGTGAATACAATATTACTACAGAATATTTTGTGAATATTTTCTTTAAAACTTTTAATTAAAAAAGTATCTTTTTAAATTATAGAAGTAATACCTGCTCCAATAAAAAAAGAAAAGAAAAACTGAAAATTAAAAGTAGAAGAAACCTCATAGTTTCTTGTATAAACCTCCAGTAACGTAAATGAATATCCATGTACACATGTATAGGTGAATGTGTATACATATATTAGTGCACTTTTTAACAAAGGATCTCATCCTGTGTCTCCATCTGATAACTCTTAGACATCACCCTGTATGAACTAATGCACTCACAGCTCATTCTTAGTAACTACACAGTCTTTCATGATATGAATATACCATCATTTAATCAAAGTACCCTACTAGTGGATATTTAGGAGGTTAGAAGTTCTTGTGTTATTACAAAGTGCTGTAATGAGAATCTTTGTACATATACTTTGCGTATTGCTCTAGTGTAATTCTTACAAACGGAATTTAGGGTCAAAGTTTAATATGCATACTTAATTTTGGAGGATATAACTAAACTGCCATCTAGAAAGACTGCTTCAATTTATATTCCCACCAATATCTAAATTTGGTATTATCATACAATTTATTATTATCTGTCAATTACATCAACATGGTAATCTTTTTTTTTTTTTTTTTTAGGAGAGCAAGGTACAGACTTTTATTTTGAGATAAAATGAGAGGACAGAGCTCCTGGCTCATGCCAGGAGGGGACAAGAGAGTCCCATCAACACGTTAATCTTACATGTTGAAAATGGTGCCTGTTTTAATAAGCATTTAATTTCACTAACACTTTGAATGACTATAAAAAAAGAGCTTCAAAGCTTATGCCATTTGAACAAAAATATACTTAAAACTTCAAGCAATTTTTATATTTTTGAGGTTTCTGAGCCTTTAATGTGCATGCATCTTCTGCCAAATCATATTCTGCTTGCACTATATAAATACCAAATAATTTCTTATAAGCTGGCAGATGTCATTGCTACTATTAAAAATAAAAGCTATGCCCTGTACTAATGCGGTACTTCTTGCTTACTGTCTACTAACCATTGACACCGCAAGAACCCTCTTAAGATTTCTGCATCGCCAACTTTGTCAAATACTTATGTTGAAATAGCAAGATCTTGGAGTACTTCATTGGAAGAATAGGAAATGAAGGCAGTATTTAAGAAGGTTTTACAAAGAATTTATTATTTAAATTACTGAAAAAAATCATACTATATTTTAGATAACCATCTATAATGGCTCCATGTGCACTTGTGGGGAAAAAAATTCCTAATACTGTAATTAATCAGCTTTAAAAATATGCCTGTCAAAAAAAGGGGAACAAACTCAAAATGGATTAAGAAAAGAAATCAAAAAGTCAAGAGAAGGCTTATTAAAAGGGAAGCAAATGATTTAAAAACTCAAAAGCTGTAAATCAACTTGTGAAGTATGAAATTCACATCAGTCAAGCAGCAGTTTATGTATTCTTTGATTTAGTCCCCTTATAATCATAATGATGTCTAAAAGAAATCCTAAAACATTCTGGCATGATGAATATTGCTACATAAGGGCCTATCTCCTGAGGTTTACAAGCATTTTGTAATAGAGAACATTACTGTAGAGAAAATGGAAATTCCATGGCCAGGTTCTCACCTGACCCTGGTCAGCTTGCCCACTGGGCATGTGCAATACTCACAGGCTCAGGCTTACACACGCGTGGGCAGTGAGTTATCACTGACTCTATATAAAGAGCTCCGCCCAGTGAGAGCCTGCAAGGCGGCAGAGGGGCCCAGAGGCAGAGACCGACTTGCCCATGTAGACTTGCCCTGAGGCGGACGGGATTCTAGCGCTTGATTTGCCACCATGATAGCGCTTGATTTGCCACCATGAGAATAAAGCTAGGTATAAACCCTTTCACCCGAAGAATGTTCCGTTGTCATTTTTTGGTCTCATAGAACCCACAGTGAACTTGCCTGGGGCTGAAACCTTCAGATGAGACAATTACTTTAAACATTATTTGTTTAAAAAAGATATAGGTTGTAAAATGATTACACCTGTCATTAGAACAACCAGATTAAAAAATACATAATTAAAATGCTTTATTGAATTATTCTGATTATCTCTATTCCTTCTACACATCTCATTAAAGCATTAGTAAAAAAAAAAAAAGATGAGTGCTATTAATCCATTAGGACAAAACAAATTGGAAGTGAGAGAATAGAGGATGTTAGAGATGTCAATAAATTTTTAGAAGACTGTAAGCTGATGCAACTGGCCTGGTATTAAAGAGGAAGTTCAAACTTAAGTACCTTGGAGGGAAAAAGTACCTAGAAGCAAGCCAACTCACCCACAGAACTTCAGAAAATTGAAGAAATTGGTGTGTCAGTTACCTTGAAAAGTAGAGATAGGCCTTGAGTCTAAAACTTCTACTTTTCTACTTTTACATAGTTTAAACTTTTACTTTTCTACTGATTTTTTTAAAATTAAGGTATCATTGATATACACCCTTATGAAGGTTTCACAAGAAAAACAATGTGGTTACTACATTCACCCTTATTACCGAGTCCCGCACCCATACCCCATTGCAGTCATCCTTTCTACTGATTTTATTATAAAACATTTTCTAGAACTTTTCATTCTCTGTCACAGTAAATATAACTGCCACCAAGTTCTACTTTATCTATTATTCCTAGAGCCTAAAAAGTATAAATAAACCCTCAACCAAAGATTATGACGTTCACCACTGGTTTTAGCATGGTGCCCAGATTAGCAGCATAAGCACCACCTGGGATATTCTCAGAAATGTTCATCCTCAGGCTCCAATCCGACCTTCTGAATCAAAATGTGGGAATGGGACAGGGCCATCCATGTTTCAGCATGTCCTCCAGGTGATTCTGATGCATGGCGAATTTGACCAATGGCTCTCAAACTGCTCTTCATAAACTTTTTGACAGTACGTCACGTCTCAACCACTCAAAGCCTGGACAGGGAAAGATCAGTGAGGTGCCGAGGGTACAAAATTTAACGAGGCACTCACTCTTGAGTTTCCAGTACTTATACTTTGTTCTACACCTACAATTAGTAATTAAATAAGTGTCACCTTCTTTCTTTGCCCCCTTTATAGAGACTACCTGAAATGCCTAAAAAGATGCATATAAGAAAAGATTAAGAAACAAGTATGAGCAACTCCCAAACTGCACAGACACTGAATAATTAGTACTTGGCTATACTGATATACTGTTTTTAACTCCAAGTAACATATTACGCAATGAAGATTGTTAAACACTTAGATATATTAGTTATGGCAACCTCAGAAGCACTGTGGGGATTAATCTGATATGTACTATTTCTCTAACATGAAATCTCAGCACATTTTTGATACTGATGTTCTGAAGTATCTAAAATGCAAGGACTGGAATATCTGCAATTTTCAAACTTTGATCTATGGAGTCTCTGAGTTCAGGGAAGAAATCTCAGGGCTTGTTGTGGAGGTGGTTCTAATCCTCACCCCAGCCTCAACCAAAATGGTTCCATAGATATAAAGATATTTTGTTTTTTTTACAAAACAGTCCACTTAGCATTTTCTACAAGGTATCCTTCTTACATAGGAGAATCCTCCTAGACTGAGTTAAAAGGAATCATTGATTGGACGGGGCAAAACTACAATTTTGCAGAATCATAAACTTGTTCTAAGTTTTGTGAAAAGGATTAAATATTTTAGCATGCAAAAAACCTGTCACACTTAATAAGTAGGCACTTAATAAATAGCAACTCCAATTATTACATTAAAAAAAAAAACAGTCCACTTAGAGGCAGAGTTCTACCACTGGAAAAAGGTATTAGCCTTACAAGGATATGAATCCAAATTTAAGACCTTTAATCTTATCCTAAAAACCTGCAAGGAATATAGCAGAAATAAAGGTAATAACACTGAGGAGAGATGATATAGTCTGTCCCGAAAAATACCAGAATTCAGTGTGATACGAAAATTGACAGTTCATGAAAAACAGTGGAGCGGCTCCCAGCCTTTTGTAAACTGTGGAAACCTGTCTTTAAATGCAACTTTAGAAAAAAAGTTACCCAAATAAAAACAAATAGAGCTCATGTGGTTAAAAGTAAGGATGAGACAGCTTCTTCATTAGTCTTCCTTTGCCGGCTTCCTGAAACCATTCTTTTCCCCATCTGGATCCCCATCACATGCAAACCCAGAGCAGCCCCTGAAGAACTGCTAGAGAAACATGATGAAAGGTAAAGGAAAAATAATAATATCACTTTACCTGGATTAAAATGAGATGTCCGTTTTATAATGTTCACCATGTAAAAAGTTACAATTAAGTTCATATTAAATTTTTATAAAACAAAAAGTATATAAAATATTCGAAGTACACAATGTACTAAATACTAAATACACTAAATACAAAGGCATACTTGGAAATCAACTGCTTTTTTCAAGGAATCATGACTTACTATCATTGAGAAAAGGAGAAAAAAGCCAAGGTAATCCTCAAAACACTATTCCTACTTATAAAAACATAATGACTGACTGTTCCAATGTTACTGACAAACTTTTTCTTCCTGTTTGGGCTATCAACAGTTTGTTCAAAGATGTCTGACATGGCTTTCCATATACTCTTTCACCAAAAAAAAATCTTATATAACAACAACTATTCTACAATGGGAAAGGCTTAGTTGATGTAGTAACAAGGGTAATATAATTACATAAAATATTTCACCAAGCATTCATATGTACAAACATCTGATTTTCTTTACTAAATTATATTTTCAAATAATCACCAAATTATGATCACATTTCACATATAATATTCTTAAAATACACTGAATCTGTTCTAACCATAAATGAATGTCAGAAAGTTCATTTACCTATTCATAACTTGAAATATGAAAGTTTAATTAATATAATACCTTGTGTGATTACTTCAATCTAAACTTTAATTACAAAATTCTACTAAAAATGAACTATTGAAATTTGCAACCAATCAAAAATAATACCTTTGTGTTGTTTATCCATGAAGATTGAAAAAAAAATATATGATTAACTAAGGACTTCTTGCAGTATTTTAAGGACCTCAAAATCTATTAAAAAAAATATTCTCTAGGAGCTGGGCTAGACCTTAACATTATCATTTCAGAGTTAACAGAGTAGGCAATATATTATCTTTGATTTCCTTTTCAGTTTTAATTGCAAAAATGTAATAATGTAGCTTTTTTAGAGCATACACCTGTTAATATAATTCTGAATAACTATGTTCTTTTATATTAAACATTTTAAGCAAGATGCCACTTTACTTTTTTTGCAAGAAAATCTTCACTCATGTGAAAAAAAACCCGTATTTTGCTAAATTTGGCTATTTGCTGCAAAATTTAAGAATGAAACAGTAAAACAAAAGTAAACTAAGCATTAAGAAAAAGTAGTAACACTAGATCAAAAAAAACCCCATTTTCACTATCATAGGGAAGAAATGTTGGAAAAAAACATAAAATTACCAATTCTTAAAAAGTCTGAACCTAAATAAGAATAAAGAAATTCAGTATGTATTGTAATTACTGTTTTAAATGTCTATGCCCTATGCATAAAGCATTTTATTTATGAGTTTTATGAAGTTTTTTTACAGACATGAACAAAAAACCTCAGTGAATTACTGTCTCCTCTTTGAAACAATAAGAGATTCATTTGAAGTAGTAGAGTTCTTTTAGTTTCTAACTTCACTAGAGTAAGTAAGCAAATATTTATGGAAGTGTCCTTTTCTTCAGAAGTATTTTTAGTAATATTGATACATACTTGACAATTTAAGTGGTATATCATGTAATAACACAATTTTAGAATAAAAAATATTTATTTCAAAGACATCTAAATCTTTGTACACTTAGGATACCATTTTGTTTTTCACTGTAAATGCAAAATAATGCAGAATTATCTTCATTACTAATAAAAAATAATTTAAAGATTGTGTTTAGGATATACTTTTGAAGAGAAATGATAAAATAAAACATAATAAAACAGAGCTATAAAATGCCAAAAAAATATAAAGGAAATTGCACTTACATCCATAGCTCTCTTAATAAAAGGTATCTGTGTGCCACTGTCCAGATCTTCATTTATAATAAGCCTTCTAGCCCACTGACCTGCCCTGACGACACCACTACCATGAATTAAAACCATCAGTTTCTGTGGATTTGTCAAAGCATCCTCACTCATAAAGATAAAACTCTTTGGTTCACTCTCAGTGGCATCTACCTGTAATTGAAAAAAAATTAAATAATAAGTAACGGTTTTCTGAATGGGCATAGATATAAGAAAACAACTAATGATTACTGTAAATTAAGCATGTCTATTATAAAATTATAGAAGTAAAAAAACTTTAAAATAAATTTAAAATGTTCATTAGAGATTAACAATTATACATAAGGTAGATGAGCAAAAAAGACACGATAGTAATTTAAATATAAAAATGTGAAAAAGAATATTAGAAATATATGTCTCCCTACATTACTGCATATTTAGTATTATATCATCATTATAGATAAAAATCATTTTTGAGTGCTTCCTATGGTATAGATACTAAGCTAAATGTCTTAAAAACATTATCTCAATCACACTCTCATTGAAATGGTACTATTTTTATACTCACTTATAGATGAAGAAATTGAGGCCTAGAAAGTTTAAATAACTTGCCCATGGTCACACAGCTATTAAATCTATAATTCTATTACAGAAGAATGCTGTACCTACAACAGAAAATGGAAAACCCAAGTGGAGGATACACCCATTGGAAAATCATACAGTCAGGAATTCTACTAAACTTTTAAAAGGTGTGAGAAGGAACTATTTAAAAAATTCATTCACCTATTATTTTATATAAATGGACTATGAAATTTTCATTTCCAGGGAACATAGGATTATATAACAATCATTTTATGAAGGAATATTATTTGTGTACTCTGATAAACTTATTTTATGCACTAGTTGTTTATGGGATGAAAGTGAATATTTTTATTCATTTGGATTGTATTTGATGCTTAGGTTTAAATTAGATGATATATAACTTAGATTTGAAAGATTCAAAAGACATTTAGGAAGAGATAACTTCCGAAGATTTTTCATATATAAGCAATGGCACACACTGAGTGGTATTCCACATAAGCAGTGGACAGTAACTGGGAATGAAAGCATTTGTGCAGACAGGTCAGAACCAGAAGCTAAAGTCTTGATGGCTGGTGATATACACATCCTTAAATAGAGAAAATTAATCCACATGCAGTGTAATGCAATAGATCTTCACTTTGTCAACAGTAAATATTTATACAGTTATCAAAATACAAAATGGACAAAAACTCCAGATATCAAAAAATACCCTGGATTCTAGAAGTTCCAGTCACTATTCTTGGAAGAGACAAAAATTAAAATTTATTTTTAAAACAATCAGGTAGGTATCAATAATAGATGTTTAGCCATTTGTATAAATAGCACAAAGGGCAATTCTTTCACCAAAGACAGCATGACCACAGGGCTTAAGAAAAAATACACTCTTCTCTATGAAGCGTTATCTGACTACCCCCCTTTAAAAACCTTCCCCCAAATTCCCGTCCTTTTCTCTGTTTTATCTTCCTTCATGGCATATACCATAATCTAATATTGTATGCTTTACTTTATATATTTGTTTCTGTATCTGTTTATTAACCATCTGCTCCCTCCACCAGCATGTAAGTACAGGAACGTGTAGACTTTTCTGTTTATGTCCAGCTTCATATCCAATGTCTAAAAGAGAGGCTGTTACACACTCAGTAAATAAACAAATGGAGGAACTTTTGGAATACGGAATCGTATCAAACATCACCAGTGACTTCCTTTAGATAAAAGGCATTTAACTAAATAATGTATCCTCTTAATGCATGTATTGCAGATTAAACTAACCTCTTATTATAAGGAATTTTGAAAGAGCAATACATGCCAAGAATTAAAATTATAGAACTGTAGAGTATTAATAATTAAGTATGCTGTAAGAGACATATGAAGTGTAACATGACCAAATTAGCTTCACTTCCATGTGACGTCCAGAGTAAGCAAATCATGATGATGTAAGTTGGGTATGCCTGAAGTCACAGAAGAACAGAAGTGGATAAGAGATGAGGGAAAACCAAATCTTAGAAGAAAAACCCTTTTACCTAGGAATATTATATGAAAAGACAGGAATCACTGAGTTAAAAAAGGTTAAAAAAGAAGAAAAAAGTGGTAAGTACAGAAGAAAAATTAAAAAGCCAACCTGTTCATGTATAATAAAAAAGAAGCCACACAGGTTTCCATTCATTTACCAAAGAATATGTGTAAATCCGCACAAATAAAAGTGCCTCTTAAACTCAGTGGGGCCTTAACAGATCCTGGAATGGCTAATAGACATCTGTTTATTGTAATGAAAAAACCTGTATCTATAGACTTTCCAGTAGGTGCTGATCACTATTTCTTTTTTCTATTTGACTAACCTTCCTGTTACCAAGGAACTGAGTCAATTTTTTAAGCAATGGAATGTTGGCACTGTAAATTCCACAGTAATCACTTTAAAACTGGAGGAGTACTTATTTTCAGAAGACGAAAATGTGTTTCTTTTTGTTATAATGCTGTTCAAGAATACTAATGGGCTACAAATTAAAGTAGCCAAGAAAAATTCATAGAAGTTTTACTTGAACATCCAGAAAAGTTGACTTTAAAAATATGAGAACATCAGAATATTCAAGGGAAAAAAATTAAAATAAACAATGTAATGGTATTCATGATTAGAGAGTCAGAGTAGAATTTAAGATGGTCATTGGCTAATATGTATCTCAATTTAACAGAATTCTGACTCTGCAGTTGGTATCTATAACCTACTCTGTATCAAGATGGTGCTAATAGTAAAGTATCTATATGAATAAAATTATTTTTCTTTATTAACTTACGTTTGGAAACAGCTCTACTTTTTAAACACTCACCTTCAAACAGTGGTTTATTTATTAAGTTGAGCTTTCATGAAGGAATACATACATAGGTCATTCCAGTGCATCCCCTCACTTAACTGACATCAACTCAAAGACTAATTGGTCAGTGAAACCAAACAATTTTTAGCAGTTAATTCACTTTGGGATGCTCATTCCCCCTACTAATTGTGATGTTCATTTAAACATGACTGAATAAACTGAATAGAAATTTGTAGTCATGTTATTAAACTAATTCACATACCCAATATTCTATACAAGTGTGAGACACTACAACTGAAAATATTTTGCACTTACATTTGTGAGGTGGGAAGCAAACATGAGACATGACCATGATCTTTACTACCAAATCATAGGTTTCCAAAGTGCTATTATTTTAAAGAAAAAAGAAAACAAAACAAATTTTTCTTGTTAAATAGTTCAATTATAGAACTAAAACTCAGTTCATCATCAGGAAAATATATATGGTGGTATTCCTTTAGTAAAAAGAATGACATTGTACATAACAACAATCTCACTGCTAGCTTTGGGATTTAAAAGAACTAAGGAGAAAATTAACAGTTGTGGGAGAAAAGTTTTATAACTATATACAACATGTGATAATAATTTAAGGAAAATATTAATTTCCTAAAACAAAATGATTTTTTGGGCTTCTTCTCAGTTTATAAAATCTGGGGATCTTTACTAACCAAAAATGGGAATGACACAGGTATCATATAAAGTGTTCTCTATGATTATTAGCTTTATACTCTAAATTTAAATAAAAGGAAAATAATCAGATCTATACCAAAAAGTCCTCCTAAACCTAATAATATCAGACTTTCTATAAAGAAAATTAATGAAACCTTATCATATAACATGCTCTATACAGCCAGGCTTGTTCTGGAAATTTAGGGGATTGAAGTGAGTTTAAAGGTTCCATGGAACTACAAGCGTTAAAGTACTCAGTATTAATAGTGTTGCAACAATGAATTAACCTAAGGGCCTCTAAAAAATTATTCTTCAGAAACTTTTGAAAGGAATAAAATTAACAAGAAAAGAAGATTGGACAAGTGACAGAATTCTTGTCTTTCCAAAAGACTAAATTCAATATACAGCTGGCCCCTGAACAACAGAGATTAGGGATGCCAACCCCTGTTGAAAACCTGCATGTAATTTTTGATAACATAAGCAGTGAATTAACATATATATTTTCATATGTATTATATACTGTATTCTTAAAAATAAAATAAGCGAGGGGAGAGGGGGAAAATGATAGCAAAAGAAGTGAGGCAGAAAACTCCTCCCCAAACCACATATAACATGAAAATACAGCAAATACAACTAATCCTGAAAGAGTAACCTGAAGAATGCAAAACAGACAGCCTACATCTGTGGAAAAAAGAGGATCTCACAGAAAAGGGTAAAGTAGCAAAGGCACAATCCAGCAGGACCTGAACCCTCCCCAGCCCACACCAGCTGACAGGAAGGAGGAAGAAAAACAGAATGGGCAGGGAGTAGAAGCCCAGGTCTGCTAAACACCCACCTCTGAATATTTGCTCTAGGAGCATGAACCCACATTACATGGTGCTCTGGACATCAGTGGGGTTAGAAAGCAAAGACAGGCAAAATATTTGGAGAAACAAATTCCAGCTTATTGTGGAGAACAGGTACTCACAATAGGTCACTCTGGGACAAAAGAAAGGCGGACACATTGAAAGACTTCCCAAAAGTGAGAGGGCTGCTAAAGGGGCAAGGATTACACAGAACTTGCTGCTCAGGAGAAAGGGAAGGTGACAAAATAGTCCGGGCTCACTCAGCCCAGCATATTGGGAACTTTCAGGAGCTTCAGACACTCCATTCCCCTGATTGGCAATGCGGCACCCAGGTCCCCACTGCAACACGCAGCCTGCTGCACCTTCTTCCCAGCAGGCACCACTATGCACACCTGCTCCTCCACCATCATGCCAGGCCAGCTGGTGGGTGGCCCTGCCTAGAGAACATACAGGGATGTAATGCAGAGATGCCTTCCTGTGTGATCAATCCACTGAACCTAGCAGTGGAGGCAGGCACTGCAGCTAGGAAGCAGGAAAGAGCTCTTTCCTCCTGGCAGGTGCCAGGCACTGCACGCCTGCAACCCCCACCATTGCTCCAAGGGCTGGGCAGCTCCAGAGCATAGAGCTTCTGGGCATTAGAGGGTACCGCCTACACAAAGTTATTATTCCATAGTAATCATTAGAAAAATTAAACGGCAAAAGAATCCTGTACAAATGGAAGAAAGTAACAAGAGACAGAGAAGGACATTACATAATGATAAAGGAATAAGTCCAACAAGAGGATAGAACCATTATAAATATCTATGTACCCAATATAGAAGCACCTAAATATGTGAAACAAATAGTCACTGACTTAAAGAAACAGAATGCAATGCATTCATTTTAGGAGACTTCAACACACGTCTCACACTGAAGGACAAGATAAACCAGACAGAAAATAAGTAAGGAGACAGAGGCACTGAAAAACACATTAGAACACATGGGCCTAAGAAACATCTACAGAAAACTCTACCCAAAAGCAGCAGGATACATATTCTTCTGAAGTGCACATGGAACATTTTTCCAGAATAGATCACATACTAAGCCACAAAAAGAGCCTCAGCAAATTCAGAAGGATTGAAATTGTACCAACAAGCTTCTTAGACTACAAAGGTATGAAACTAGAAGTAAATTATGCAAAGAAAACAAAAAAGCCCACAAACACATTCAGGTTTAACAACATGCTCCTAAATAATCAATGGATCAATGACCAAATGAAACAGAGATCAAGCAATATATGGAGACAAATGAAAACAAAAATTCAACATTGCAAAACCTGTGGAAAACAGCAAATGCAGTTCTAAAAGGAAAGTATATGGCAATATAGGCTTACCTAAAGAAAGAAGAACATTCACATGTGAACAGTCTAAACTCACAATTAATGAAACTAGAAGAAGGACGAATGAGGCCCAAAGTCAGTAGGAGAGACATAATAAAGATCAGAGCAGAAATAAATAAAATAGAGAAGAATAAAACAACAGAAAGAATCAATGAAACCCAGAGCTGTTTCTTTGAGAAAATAAACAAAACAGATAAACCCTGAGCCAGACTTATCAAGAAAAAAAGAGAGTCTACACACAAAAACAGAATCAGAAATGAGAAAGGAAAAATCACTACGGACACCACAGAAATAAAGAGAATTATTAGAGAATACTATGAAAAATTATATGCTAGCAAACTGGATAACCTAGAAGAAATGTACAACTTTCTAGAAAAAGAAAACCTTCCAAGATGACCCAAGAAGAAACAGAAAATCTGAACAGACCAACTACCAGCAATGAAACTGAATTGGTAATCAAAAAACTACCTAAGAACAAAAATCTGGACCAGATGGCTTCACCACTGAATTTTATCAAACATTTAGAGAAGATCTCATATCTGTCCTCCTTAAAGTTTTCCAAAAGATAGAAGAGGAGGGGATACTTCCACATTTATTCTATGAGACCAGTATCACTCTAATACCAAAACCAGGTGAAGATGCCACAAAAAAAGAAAATCAAGACCAATATCCTTGATGAACATAGATGCACATATACTCAACAAAATGTTAGCAAACCAAATTCAAAAATACATCAAAAAGATCATCCTTCATGATCAAGTGGGATTTATTCCAGAGATGCAAGGATGGTACAATATTTGAAAATCCATAAACATAGTCTACCACATCAACAAAAAGAAGGACAAATGTCATATGATCATCTCAATAAGTGCTGAAAAGTATTCGACAAAATTCAACATCCATTCATGATAAAAACTCTCAACACAATGGCTACAGAGTGCAAGTACCTTAACATAATAAAGGCCATATATGACAAACTCACAGCAAACATCATACTTAACAGTGAGAAGCTGAAAGCTTTTCCTTTAAGACCAGGAAAAAGACAAGAATGCCCACTCTCCCCACTGTTATTCAACATAGTTCTGGAGGTCCTAGCCATGGCAATCAGACAACACAAAGAAATAAAAGGCATCCAGATTGGTAAGGAAGAAGTTAAATTGTCACTGTTTGAAGATGATATGATGTTGCACATAAAAAACCCTAAAGAATCCACCCCATACTACTAGAACTAATGACTGAATTCAGCAAAGCTGCAGGATACAAAATTAATACACAGAAATCTGTTACATTCCTATTAACGATCAACTATCAGAAAGAGAAATCAGGAAAACAACTCCATTTACAATTGTATAAAAAAGAATAAAAGACCTAGGAAAAAACCTAACCAAGGAGGTGAAAGACCTATACCCTGAAAACTACAAGACACTCATGAGAGAAATTAAAGAGGACACCAATAAATGGAAATACATCCCATGCTCATGGATAGGATGAATTAATATTGTGAAAATGGCCATTCTGCCTAAAGCAATCTACAGATTCAATAGAGTCCCTATCAAAATACCAGCAGCATTTTTCAAAGAACTAGACAAATAGTTTTAAAATTAATATGGAACCACAAAAGACCCCAAATAGCCAAAGGAATCCTTATAAGAAAGAATAAAGCTGGGGGGATTACTCTCCCCAACTTTAAGCTCTACTACAAAGCCATAGTAATCAAAACAATTTGATACTGGCACAAGAACAGATCCATAGATCAATGGAAGAGAGAGCCTAGATATAAACCCACACATATATGGCCAATTAATATATGATAAAGGAGCCATGGATATACAATGGGGAAATGACAGCCTCTTTAATGACTGGTATTGGCAAAACTGGACAGCTACATTTAAGAGAATGAAACTGGATTATTGTCTAACCCCATACACAAAAGTAAACTCAAAATGGATCAAAGACCTGAATGTAAGGCATGAAACCATAAAACTCTTAGAAGAAAACATAGGCAAAAATCTCTTGAATATAAACATGAGCAACTTTTTCCTGAACACATCTCCTTGGGCAAGGGAAACAAAAGCAAAAATGAACAAATGGGAAAACATCAAACTAAAAAGCTTCTGTACAGCAAAGGACACCATCAGGAGAACAAAAAGGCATCCTACAGTATGCAAGAATATATTTGTAAACAACATATTCAGTAAGGGGTTAACATCCAAAATATATAAAGAACTCACACACCTCAACACCCAAAAAGCAAATAACCCAATTAAAAAATGCGCAGGGGATCTGAGCAGAAACTTCATTAAGAAGAAATTCAGATGGCCAACAGGCACATGAATAGAGGCTCCACATCGCTAATTATCAGGGAAATGCAAATTAAAACTACAATGAGATATCACCTCACACCAGTTAGGATGGCCAACATCAAAAAGACCAGGAACAACAAATGCTGGTGAGGATGCAGAGAAAGAGGAACCCTCTTACACTGTTGGTGGGAATGTAAACTGGGTCAACCATTGTGGAAAGCAATATGGAGGTTCCTCAAAACACTAAAAATAGAAATACCATTTGACCCACTAATTACACTCCTAGGAATTTGCCTTAAGAAAACAAGATCGCAGATTCAAAAAGACATATGCACCCCTATGTTTATCACTGCACTATTTACAGTAGCCAAGACATGGAAGCAACCTAAGTGTCCATCAATACATGAATGGATAAAGAAGATGTGGTTCATGTAGACAATGCAATATTATTCAGTCTTAAGAAGAAAACAAATCCTACCATTTGCAACAACATGGATGGAGATAGAGGGTATTATGCTCAATTAACTAAGCCAGGTGGAAAAAGACAAGTACCAAATGATTTCCCTCATTTGTGGAGTATAACAACAGAACAGAACTGAAGGAACAAAACAGCAGCAGACTCACAGACTCCAAGGGACTTGAAGTTATCAAAGGGAAAGGAGGTGGGGAGGGCGGTTGGTGGGCAAGTGAGAAGAGGATTAAGGGGTATTATGATCAGCACACATAACGTAGGGAGGCACAGGGAAGGCAGTAGAGCACAGAGAAGACAAGTAGTGACTCTATAGCATCTTAACTACACTGATAGACAAAGTGATTGCAATGGGGTGTGGAGGGGGGGGATCTTGATAATATGGGTGAATGTTGAAACTACAATGTTGTTAATGTGAAACCTTCATAAGATTGTATATCAATGATACCCTAATAAAAAAAAATAAAGTAAGCTAGAGGAAGGAATGTTTTTTCAAGTCTCAAACCTCCAAAATGTTTTCCAATATATTCATTGAGAAAAAAAATCTATGTGTAAGTGAACCTGTGCTGTTCAAACCCATGTTGTTCAAGGGTGAACTGTATAGTTTTAATAATGTAAGACATTTGATGACCTAAAGTCAAAAGAAAAGTTTGAATCCAAAATACACTGGCAAATTATCTCTCCAACGGATGACTACAATATTGGTTTATGTATCTGTGTTTTACTAAATATAGGAAACTTTCCAAATATATAGACTTGGCCTACCTATTATATAGAATAATGCTTTTTACACTAGTATGTCACCAGCACTTAGAAAAGTGCATAGCATCAAAAAGACCCTTAAATAAGTATTTTTTTGAATCAATGAATAAATGAATAAATGATTAACAATATGACCTAGGTCTTGAGCTTATCTATAGAAAGTTAAATATAAAATAGATTAAAAGAAAATTAAACTATCTAATTAATTTGTGAAGATGGGTAGTATTAAGAAATCCTCAAACCCTCCAATTCACAGTAGGCTAACATTACCCAAAGAATTTAAAAATCTTATGCAAGATTTTTTGTAAACAAAATTATTTATATGTAAAGTTCTGTGCTTAAATTTATTAGTTTCATTATGTTTCCCTCATTGTTATATATCCTAAAACCAAAGAGTTGCCAGGGTCAACAAAGATCATCTGATCTAGTCCCAATATCATTTCACACCTAGGATTAATATTTCTTCATTTTATCATGTTTTACATTAAAAACAAAAAAATTTTTGAAAATTGGAATCCGAGAAAAAATCTTAAAACTTTTTCACTCTGAAATGGAAAAATGTTCAAAATTTAAAAAAGGTGTTCCTCAAAAAAGAGGAGCAGTGTTATAAAATAGGAAGCACCAGAAATGATTTGGGACTATGTAGAGGAAACAACATAGAAATAAAACAGAGTTAAAAAAGAAAAATCAAGAAATGATTAAACAGATGATCAATGTTTAGTACAACAAAAAGTACACTGGTTTACTTCAAATTAGTAACTAAAAATATACCAATAAAATAAGAAAATGTAGAGGAAAGAGGAGTCCTTTATTTGCATCATTTAAAAAAACACACACAGTATCAGAATTTCTTTTCTTTACAGTGAAAAGTAGTACTTTAAAAAAACCTTCATGCACAATGGCATAAAGTATACTGATAGGCATTAAAATATCAACACATTGGGAGTTTAACACTTAAACTTTTACCACAGTTAAACTAAAATAAGTTTTCTTCTGAATTGAAAACTATTTCATTTGTGAATATAAAGATTTTGTAAAATTGGACTTACTGGAATAGAGATTTTTTTCAAATTACAGTCCTTTTCCAGGAGCTCATATACATACTTTGTGATGATCTAGGTAAGGAAAGAAATAACACATTAAGATGCAATGCCATCGATTATCGAAATTCACATAAATTATTATGTTATTGCTCTAAATATCTCTATCTTGGAATGTTTCTGACCCATGTTTCATTGAGAAATAATTGACATACATCACTGTGTAAGTTTAAGGCATGTAGTGTGATGGCTTGATTTAAATATACTGTGAGATGATTACAATAGGTTAGGCAAACATTGATTTTCTCATATAGATACAAAAAAAAAAAAAAAGAAAAAATTTTCTCCTTGTGTTGGGAACTTAGGATTTACTCTCTTAACAAGTTTCCTACATACCACACAGCGATGTTAGCTGTAGTCATCATGGTGTGCATTACATCCTCATTCTTACTTGTCTTTTAACTGTTACGTTTTGATACTAAATTAAGAGAATTTTACTGAATACCTGTAATCGTTTATTTTCTGCTGCTGTGTGAATAACCATGACCTTAATACTAAGAATTAATTCTCAAACTCAAAAAAATATGAAAGGACTTTGTTTTTCAAAGCAATATTCTGAAAACATATTTTTTTTTCAGTGTTTCTAGAATTTGTTTCCCCTATAATTTCCATACAGGTAGTATACCTAATATAGTACTGTCATGACTCTGAATCCAAACACCTCTTTTGTATTCACTGAATCACAAAGGGCAAGGTCAGAGGTAACATCCCAGTGAAGTCGGGCACCAGGTAGTATGACTGTTTGTGGCTGGCAGAAACATGGCTCCCCAAAGATGTCCATGATCTGTTCCACAACCTGTTAAAATGTTATATTACATGGTAAAAGGAACTTTGCAGATATGATTGTGGTTTAGGGACCCAAATATGGAGATTAGCCTGGATTATCCAACGGAGTCCAATCTAATCATACAAATCCTTCTAAGCGGAAGATTACAGAACAGTGTGTCAAAAAGACGCAAAGTGAAAAGGCCTTTATTGGTCATTGCTGGTTTTGAAGATGGAGGAATATGACAAGCCGAGAAGTGTGGTGGTCTCTAAAGGGTGGGATAACCCTCAGTTTGCAGCCAGTAAAAAAGCAAGACCTCAGTTCTGAACTTGCAAGGAACTGAATTCTGCCAACAACTCAAACAGTAAATAGATTCTTCCTTAGAGCTTCCAGAAAGGAACACAGCCTGTCCACACCTTGACTTCAGTCTGTTGGCACTCATACTGGACCTCTGACTTAAAGAATTGTGACATGATATTTTTATGTTGCATTAAGCCATTACATTTATAGCAATTTATTACAGCAGCAACACTATTTCCAAAAAGGAAAGCAGAGTGAGGAGAGAGATGAGAAAAAGCAATGACTTAATAGGTTTTAATGATCATTTTAAGGAGTGTTTCTCCCTCAAAAATGTTTTTAATCATGTATGCACAGTATCTCAGAGAGCAATTTTATCACCAACAACATAATTAAAAGTCAAATTTTATTAGCAAAAGTAGATGATATTTTTAGAAAATTAAGATGTCAGTTGCTTTGTTGCTGGAATCTGCAATCTAAAATAGATTCTCTATCTAACTTTCTTTAAGGAGTTCAAATTTCTTTCTTCTATGTGTATGTATTCATTCATTTTAGAAATAGTACTTTAAACGTACACTAAAACAGCTTTATCTTGGCTAGTTATGGTAATTCTGAAGGCTATGACAGTACACTAGAACTAAGCAATCACTTGCAAGTTTCTAACTGAATAGTATACCTATATCTTAATGTGGTAGTTAAAAGTATGTTCATTATGCCTTCACCAGAAGTGAAGTACATTGGTATTGTGGACCTGAAATAGGCTAAAAATATGTAGAATCAGACTAAAAATATATATGAAGATATATAATGGCCTACCACTTCAAGAGAAATGACTTACCTAAATGAAATTAGCTAAAATCAGAGTCTTATCATTTCTGCAAATTTATATCTATAAAGTTATAAAATATCCTTATATTTAAAGTAACAATAAAACCAATCACACTTAACTCAAACAAAAATGAATTCCACCAGTGTGCAAAATATTTAGAAGACATAATTTGAGAATTAAAAAAATCAAACTATTTTGGCAGTTCATACCTTAAAGTCAGTATGAAATACAATATTACAGTTAATTCTCAATTTTTCATACTACAGGATAATACAAAACAATTAAAAAACTGCTTATATTTGGATTTGAAATACATTATAGGGCAAGTGTCTGTTTTGGATTTCATAATTTCAAACCTAATAATAAAACCATACATCAAGTAAAGTCAGAGAAACACTACTGAACTTGCCCAGTTTGCCTTGTTCTCCAATTCGTGACTGCAGAAGAAAAGTAACCGAAGACTAAACCATCTCTCTCTTAGGCAGTCTCTGCCTGTGTGTTCTTTCCAGCCCCAGTCATCCTCCAAGAGATAGATCATATGTAAACTATTGCAAGTAACTTTTTCTGCCTCACCCCAATCCTCCAAGGTAGAGAAATGTCCCACCTCTATGCTTCTCTGGACATGACTGAATATCATTATCTAACATATAATCTTGACAACATTTACCTTTCTGTTACCTGACTAGCCTTAGAATACTACAATTTTGAGTATCCTACCTTTACTCTTTCTTATATCCCCACAGGATAGTGTGGGAGCACATTAAAGGCACTTCAAAACGGCACATAAATTCTCCTCACTGTTCATCCTGTCTACATCTTCTGAGGGAGAAAAGATGTTTCAGGGTTTTAAAAATCTTTTCTAGTTGCTGAAATGAGGCTTAGAAAAGAAAGTATCAGGATTCATTGCTTTCCACCTTGCATAGGATTACAGTCTGCTTAGAAAAATCAACAAATGAAAAGATAATTTCAACATGAGATTAAAAAAAAAACTCCACCCAAATGTCATGTGCTCAATATTCACTGCAAACAAATATTCACTGAAACAATGTTTTCAGTGAAGTTCACACATTGAAAAGACTTAAGCTAAAGCATGCTCTAAAGTGAAATCTTCATTCTAATAAGAAACACAGGAACTTGTATCTGTTTCTGGTCTGACACATAAAGTACTTGAAAATAGTCACTTCCATTCTCATGAAAAAAATAAAAGCTGAACAAACCGAAAATCAACAACTCTTCTTAGATCTGTCACAGAACTGAGATCAGAGGGCAAACTGCAATCCTGAAAACTGGAGAGACAAACAGGCAGATCCAGAGACTCAGGGCTTATTGGGAGCAAAAGCCCAGGTGCAGAAGCTATTGGTTGAAGCCAGCACACCTTAAACTGTAAATGATAAATTGTTGAGGCTCAGTACAGACTAGCTTAAAAATTAATAACTGGTAGGGGCTCAGCCTTAAAGGTGGATTCCCCAAACTTTTGTGAGATTTACTTCTATGATCTCCACTAGTTTCTCACTGTGAAGGCTAGAGAAAATCCCCTCCTGCTTCCAGGGTGGAAAGGGGAAAATGAAAAATATTCCAGAACACTGTTCTCAATATGGCCTGCCCACAAAAGAAACTATTTTACCAGAGACTAACTGACATGAATTCAGGCTCACTAAAAGACTGAGACCTAATCATTGGGCCATAGGACATTTCCTCCCACCCTTACCCACCTTAACACCACTTCAATAGTGTTCCCATATAAAGTTACAGAGATTACAGCTAGAAGTCCTACCTAAATAGAAGGACTACACTTCATTTAAAGTCTCTAGGAAAACTGAAAGACAGCAGAGAAGAGAAAAACAAGGACATTAGAGGATATTCAAACCTTGGACCCCAGAGCTACAGCAAATAGTAAACTCAGCCTAATTAATAGCAGATAAACTTAAAACCTCACACTAATAACCTATCTGCCAAAATTTCTTTTACCCAATACATCGTGTCCAGCTTTCAACAAAAAAATTACCAGGCATACTAAAGGCAAAAGGATAAGGGGAATGAGCTAAAAAGACAAATCAGGCATCAGAAAAAGATTCAGATATGTCAGAGAATTTGGAATTATCAGACTTTGAATTTAAAACAATTCTGATTAATATGCTAAAGAATTTTTTGCAGAAAGTGGACAACAAACAAGAACAGATGAGTAATGTAAGCAGAGATATGGAAGCTCTAAGAGAGACTCAAAAGGAAATATTACATCCAAAACACAACAAAAATGGAAAACGTCTTTGATGGACTCATCAGTATACTGGACATGGCCAAGGAAAGAATGAAAGAGTTTCAAGATATGTCAACAGATGCTTCCAAAACAGAAATACAAAGAGAAAAAGAGAATGAAAAGATGGAATAGCAGATCCAAGAATTGCTAAGACAATTACAACAGGTTTAACACAGGCATAATGGGAATACTAGCAGCAGAAAGAGAAAGGAACCGAAGAACTATTTGAGGTAAAAGTGGCTGAAAATTTCCCAAAACTAATGATATACAAAAACCCCAGATCCAGGTAGTACAGAGAACTCTAAGCAAAATAAATACGAATAACTACAACTACCTACATTATATTAAAACTGCACAAAACCAAAGACAAAGAGAAAATCTGGAAAGAAGCCAGACCAGGGGCAGGGGAGATTTTGGTAAGAGGGGATGCAGGGGACAACACTACAAGGAAAAATTATAAAGAAACCATACAAGCAAGAAAAGAGTGGGCTGAAATATTCAAATAATTGAAAGAAAAAAACCCCACCAATCTACAATTCTGTATCCAGTGAAACAATCCTTCTAAAGTGAAAGAGAAATAAAGACTATCTCAGGCAAGCAAAAATGGAATTTTCTTTTTCTTTTAAGTAGATCTTCCTTGCAAGAAAGGTTAAAATAAATTATTCAGAGAGGAGGAAAATTATATGGGTCAGAAATCTAGATGTATATACAGAAAGAAAGAGTACTACAGAAGTAATACAGATAAAATACTTTCATTTTTGTTATTCTTAATTGATCTAACAGATAATAGTTTGTTCAAAATAATAGCAACAATGTATTTGGTGATTACAGCTTACAGGAAAGTAAAATGCATGACATCAAAGTTAAAGTTATGGGAGGGAGGAATTGAGAATACATACTTGGTAATAAAAAGTGCTTATACTGCCTATGTAGCAGAATAGTGTTATCTGAAATACTGGAAAGAAAAATGACTACAGCTAATAATTTTCCTGGATTTCTTTTGATTCTTAAGAATAGCTATACAGATAAAATTAAATGAATCCACCATCAAGGAGATAGGGAAGTAACTCTGAGATTATATATTCATGAAATAGATCCCTTGGCTACCAACAGAATAATTCCCTCTAAGAAACTAGGGATTAACTATATTGTTTTGTAGCTCAGAGTTTCCATATGTATGGATCAAAGAAAATTTTAACAAAGAGAGCAAAGGTGATCAAAGAAATAGACTATAGAAAGAAAGAAAATGAAGTGTGCTAAAGATGAATTCTCAACAGAGTACTTCCAACAGAAGGGGTATGTTCTCCCTGTGATAAATTCACTCTTGACATTTATTGAGCAATTTTTGTGTGCTTATCATGTACCTCATTCATATCAGCACTACTTCTGGTCTTTAATTAAGAAGCCAATAATAATACCCTTTATTCCTGCAAAAGCCACTAAAATTATTCTGGTAGATTATAATTTAGCAGGGTGGGAAGTGACACTAAGAAGCCTCTTCACAGGTACTTCAAACCCTTTTGAGACTGTATTTGAGAAATAAAATGGGATATATGACAAGATATATGACTGCATAGATGAAAGAGAATTACCATAAATATTTTAATTAAATAAAAATATGAGGTTCCTTTCTACTAGATTGTCATTAAGCTTTCATTCTTTCATACTCTGTAAAGAAAATCCCCTCATTAGGAACAAACTAAATTTGGCCTGATTCACTCACAGTAATAATTTTTATTTCACCAATTTATTAATTATATAACATAAAAGTTTCCTTATTGATCCCTTAGGAGAGTTAAGAACTTCAGCCCAAAATACAAAACACTAATATATATAAATTATCAGTCATATCCATCCCTAGAGAGGACACCTAAATGCTAAGAGTGTCCTGATTTGGGGTTATCTAAGAGTGGATGAACTGAACAACATAAAGAACAACTCTGAGAGGTTTAACTATATCTGTAAAATTTTATGCATACTGAAATTAAAGAAAATATCTGAAAACAGACTCAAAAGACTACCTACTTGAGTTAATAAACTATGAACTAATTCAGTACTCAGTCAGTTCAGCAGTAAACTATGAATGAAATATAATACAGTAAAGCAACAGTTTACTTTCAGTTCTCCTCTGCTTAAAATAATTATGTATGTGATGTTTACACTAAATAAGTACTCACACAATAGCTGAATATGGTTTCATTTTACCTACACATCTCCTTTTAACTTTGTTCATTTGCTTAGGAAGCTCGGTTTCACAAATAAGCCAAGAGGAGTCAGCATGGGCATTCTGACTTGCAAATGTATGACAAAAGTAAAGTTTGATATTATGAGGCTTTACTATATTGGAATTTAAATAATATTTTGGAAATAGACTTTGCTTTTAACACAATCTTTATTAAGAAAATATTTATTCTGTTACTCTATTCCATCTTGTTTATTGATAAAAATAACATTTCAAAACCTCCATGGCTTTTAAGAAACCAATTTAACTCATTTCATCCTTAAAGTACAATTGGTAGGTGATTTTAACTCTGAGCAATGCTCAGATTTAGAGTATATTTATCACCAAACAGTATGTGGGGAACATTCCCACAAACTTTACCTTCAGGACTGAGCTGTTATAGTACAACAGAATCAGATTTAATATTATACCAGCAGGAGAATGTACTACTTCTGTAAGAATTAGAAGTTAGTAAGTAGATGAGATTAATATATTATATTTAATATTACAGATTATTTTTTGAAAATGGAAATATTAAAATTATTCTAGATTAACATAAATAGTAAATGTTAATCCTCAAATATTAAATAACTATTCCTGGAAAACAACTGCACAGATAATTAGGTTTTACTTTCTACTTTACCCTCCTCATATTTTAGATAAGGATTTTACAAACTACATACAAAAAGTTTTTTTTTAATTTATGCTGACCATCTTTAAACTGGCAACTTTAATCTATTTAATTCATCATGATTACCAAATTTGGATTTTCATTTTCATTTTACTTTGTAGCATCTCTTTACCATGATTTATCTATCCTTTTTTCTTTCTTTCCCCATCTTTTAATAGGTTAGGTTTTATTTATTCTTATCCCCCTGGTACGAAAGTTATAAATTTTAGTTCTATTCTTGTGACATCTTTATAGTTTCAACATGAATATTTGGCATACCAAAGTCTAAAATTAATGAATTATCTTCTCCTTTTGAATAGTGCAGACTTGAGAGTTTTAAGTAATTTTTTAAAATTCAGCTTGCATATTATTTGTATGAAGTATATTTTATTCCCCTTGTTTTGGTCTCTTCTTTTTTGATGACTATTATTGTTGTTGCTTTATACAGGAGTCTGTTTTGATTTCTTACATGTTTTTCAATCACTTTGCTCTGCATTCCTTTTTGGTTGCATCTCTTACTCTCATAACTGCAATTTTCTTCTTCATTAGTGCTTTGGGGGGAAAAACACTAATTCTTTTCTCTCAAAATATCTCTATCTGGACCTACCTTTAAATGACAGCATTACTTGGGCATACAATTCTAGATTAATAGTTATTTTCTCCAGTATTTTCTGGATTCCCACAGTTGTCTTTAATATTTCCATTATTAGTTTAACTGATGTTATAGGCAATCAGGCTTTAATCTTTGGTTTCTTTTATAATCTTCCCTATGTTTTTTTATCTTACTGCAAATTCACTATAATATCTAGGTGTAGATTTGGTCTTATTAATATTCCTGAGGACTCAATAAACTTCCTGAATATTTCAACAATTCATAATAACTCACATATGTTATTTCTTCAAATATTTCCTCACTCTTATTCTCATACTTCTAGAACTCCTATTAGACGTATGTTGGACATCCTTGTTTTACTCTCCCTCTTATAAGCCCTCTTTTGTATTTCCATTCCTTTTTATCTCTCAGGGCTACATAATGAGTAATTAACTTAGTTCTACCATCTAGGAATCTACTTTGCACTTCAGCTGTATCTAATCTATTGAACTAGTCCATTGAATCTTTAACTTTATTGACTATATTTTGATTTCTATACATCTAAATTGGTATTACTGAAAATACACTTTCTTTTTTATATTGTTCTAATCATTTTGTATATGTTACTTTTCTCTTTTTATGATTTTAATCATTTTAAATGATACTTACATTAAGCTCACAGGATACCACCTTCAGGAAACCTTCCCCCTAAAAATATTTACTTTTTTTCTGATTCCTTTATGAACAGAAGTATATTCAGCAAATAATTATTTACTGGCTTTTACTCTTCTGCTTATTATAGCTCTCTTAGTTTTATTTCCTCTACTTGATGTACATTCCATGAGAATAAAGACTATTGTTTGTACTTGATCACACTTCAAACAAAAGCAAGTGGAATATGGTGCTCCACAAATTTTTGTTGGTTTTACCTTTTTCTAATTATTTATTATTAGACTAATTAGAAAAGCAGAAACAAGCCTAAGAGAGAACCATGTAACTCAGTTGATTATCCACTGACCTTCCCATTTCTTTCTGGAGATTTTTCAATCCCATAAATTTCAGACTAAAATATTTAATATTGAATAATAAATAATATTTAATACAATATACATGATATTCTCAGACTTTAAAAGAGTGGCTAATATAAACAGTGTATAGTTAAATATGGGGCATTTTACAATTTTATTTAGTATTTAAATGCAAAATATTGCAGCTAAAATTTAGCATGCCTGATTCCAAAGCAAGTTTATCTTATTATGAGGGTGAACTTCATACTAGATAATCTGAACGTGTAGTACTTTGTCAGAAACACTTAATTACATACTACAGTCCCCTCGGTACACCATTCTTAAAGCCCTTTCAGGGTCAACTCCTTCTTATTTGCTATCTTTACATCGCTAGATATATAGAACAAAACACCTAGTACCTTTACATTGCATACAGTGGTAATTCAGCATCAGTTTCATGTTAGTGGCCAAGGAAAGAATAGAAGAGTCTTGGCCAACTAAAAAAGTCTAATGATGGCCATCTCCCTTCAGTTTTTCAGGTTGTGATATATAGAAATGCAGTAAGAACTGAGTAGAAAGAAATTGAGAACAGTTTCCGTCCTCTGTAAAGTCTCATTATTTTGCTTCAGGATTTCATCTCAGCTTTGATTAATGAAAAATGTCTTGAGTTGGTATCAGTATAAACTTATATATTTTTATTATCTATTATCTCCATGTAGGTAGGTAAGGTAGATATATATATATCTACAAAATGTATACACACTTATGTACAAACACATATACATCTGTATCTTATTTCCATATTTACTTATTTACAGATAATAAAAAATATGAATACATATCCATGTGTACACACAGACACACATGCATGTTTAGTGACAGCCTAGAAACAATAACACCACCATCAATGAACAACCTGTGAGTCTGTGCGTGTGTGTATAATACATTAAAATTTTTTCCAATAAAACTAATGGAGCTCATTGGAGAAAGGCTGATTCAGGGTTTTTACATGCCATTCTTCATTAGAAGGAACCCAGGATCCTATGAGAAAGCTGTTCAGGCTGGAACACAGGGAGCGCAAGACAAGTCTGAAGAAAAGTTTTGTGTTGTTTTGCTTTTCACCCAAAAAACCCCATTAAAATACAAAAAGAGTGATGGATAAACATCAACACAAACAAATGATGAGGATCCCTCTGGCCAAATCTGGGATATGGATTATACAGTCATTGAACAAAATAAGAATCTATGAGTCCGTAATGATATGACTAAATGAATAAGTAAAGTAAAAAGAGGAAAGTTCTTTCTCAAGTAGAATGCCAACTAATACATATAGAAGAAATGATGGAGTTAGAAAATCATCAATGGATGGTAAAATTAATAGGTGGTAGTTTCATAAAGAACACAGTCTCGAGTATCTTCCCCAAAAGTACTTATTAATTACAGAGAGAAAAATAACAGTAACATATGCCATGATCTGGCAGGTATCACTGATATTGGAACAAACCAAAAGCATGTAGCATGTACTCTTTTTTAAATTGAAGTATAGTTTACATATTATATTTGTTTCAGGTGGACAGCACAGTGGTTCCACATTTATATACATTATAAAATCATCACAATGATACATCATGCACTGAAAACAAAAAATCACATCTAAGTTATTTCTGTCAAAAATGCAAACCTGAATCTTCATAATAATACCTATAACAAAATCAAACTGAGGGTCATTCTACAAATGTCTTGTACTCCTCAAAAAAATGTCAATGTCAAGAAAGATAAAGAAAGACTAAACAGTAGTTGCAGAGTAAAGAAGAATAAAGAGGCACGACACCTAAATGCAATGTGCAAGCATTGATTTTATCCTGGACTTGAGGAATATTAGTATTAAGTACATTATGTGACAATAGAAAATTTTAAGCATGACTTATAGATTGATAATACTGTATCAATATAAAATTTCCTGATTCTGTTAACTCTAATGCAGGTATCAAGAGAATGTTCTTGTTCTTAGAAAAAATACATATAAATGTGTTAGTGGTAAAAGAGCATGAGATTTACAACTTACTTTAAATGGTTCAGAAAAAAAATTATATAAATAATATATAATATACATGGTTCCTGGTAATCACAAAACTTTTCTGTAAATGTGAAATTACATCAATACAAAAAGTAATTTAAAAATTTCTCAAGCAGTTCATATTCCTAGTTCAGGTACTACTGACTCTGCATCTATTTTCACAAATATTTCAATTAAAATGTGCAGATGATAAATAGGGTAACAAATTTGCTTTCATCAAAACATTTTCATTTCTTGAAATGTTACAAGACCCCAACTATACTTCAGGATAATTTTCATCCATTACTGCTTGTCAAAATCAAGGAATCACAGGAGTAAGCCCCATACTTTACTATGTTTGTGCCTATAGTCATCCCCCACTTAAACATTTCTTTACTTCCCCAATTTTTCTTTATTTCCCCAAAACTCAACTTAAATGCCACCTCCTACTTAGAGTTTTCACTGACTCTGCCAATAAGCTCTGTGCATTTCTTATGACATTTAGCATCTGGCATGATTATCTCACATTCTCATTTGCCCACTGAGGTGGGCACCTGAAAAACAAGAATTATATCCTACTTTACTGCAGCATCAACCACACTGCAGATGCACAATATATGAACAGTGAATGAATGGAAATGGACTGGTAGTGCTTGCAAACATGTGGCATTTCAGTTCATCAAGAACTCTAAGTAATACACTTAAAAGAAAAACAATATTTTTAAAATTACTTTTTATGTTGGAAATAAATTCACAAGATTCAAAAATGCAAACAACACAATATATATATTGAAATGTTTCACTTTCATCTCTGTCTCCCATTGTGCTCCCTCTCTCTCTGCCCCCTATAGGTAATCTATTCGTTTCTTATGCATCCTTCCAGTGTTTCTTAGTGCCAATATAAGCAAATAAAAATGTATTTTTATTTCCACCTCTTTCTTAAAAAAAGATAGTATAGTACACACAGTGTTGTACAATGTATTCTCCCCTCTTTTTTATAGCAGAGTAAATTCACTGTTACTTTATCATCTCAAAAATTATCCTGATGATCTACACTCTCAGTATTAGAGAACTTCTTTATTCTTTTTTTTATTGAAGTACGTTGATATACAATCTGTTTTTTTAATTAGAGTATCACTGATATACGCTCTTATGAAGGTTTCACATCAACAACATTGTGATTTCAACATTCACTCATATTATTAAGGCCTCACCTCCCCCACACCCCTGTAGTCACTGTCTATCAGCATAGTAAGATGCTATAGAATCACTGATATACAATCTTATGATGGTTTCATATAAACAACACTGTGGTTTCAACCTTCATCCATATTATCAAGTCCTCACCCCCCCCCAACTGCACTCACTGTCCATCAGTGCTGTAAGATGCTATAGAGTCATTACTTGTCTTCTCCATGCTGTACTGCCTTCCCCATAACCTACCTATATTGTGATTGTAAATTAGTGTCCCTTAATCCCCTTAATTCCCTTCTTCCTCCCTCCCCACCCTCCAGAGGCCCTCCCCTTTGGTAACCACTAGTCCCTTCTCAGTGTCTGTGAGTCTGATGCTATTTCGTTCCTTCAGTTTTGCTTTGTTTTTATACTCCACAAATGAGTGAAGTCATTTGGTATCTGTCTTTCTCCACCTGGCTTATTTCACTGAGCATTATACCCTCTAGATCAATCCATGTTGTTACAAATGGTAGGATTTCTTTTCTTTTTATGGCTGAATAAAATCCCATTGTATATATGTACCATATCTTTATCCATTCACCTGCTGATGGTCACTCAGGTTGCTTCCATATATTGGCTATTGTAAATTGCATAGTGATAAACAAAGGGGTTCATATGTCTTTTCAAATCAGGGATCTTGTTTTCTTTGGGTAAATTCCTAGGAGGGGAAATACCAGGTCAAATGGTATTTCTATTTTTACTTTTTTGAGGAGCCTCCATATTGCTTTTGAGACCATCTTTATTCTTTTTCACTAGAAATAGTATTCCATTGTGTGGAAGTACTATAGTTCAGTCTATCATTTAAAAAAATATTTAATGCTTCTCCAAAATATTTACTAAGAACAATATATATTTGGCCTAAGCATTGTTTATAAAATCCTATGCAAATTTGATGTACACAAAATTATATTGGGACTTAGAATCTTAAAACACAGATCCACTATGTAAGTTATTTATTTTAAAAAGAAAAACATCTGTCAAAATGGCCATCCTGCCTAAAGCAATCTATAGATTCAATGCAATCCCTGTCAAAATACCAACAGCACTCTTCAACAAACTACAGCAAATAGTTCTAAAATTCATATGGAACCACAAAAGACCCCCAATAGCCAAAGCAATCCTGAGAAGGAAGAATAAAGTGGGGGGATTATGCTCCCCAGCTTCAAGCTCTACTACAAAGCCACGGTATTCAAGACAATTTGGTACTGGCACAAGAACAGACGCATAGACCAATGGAACAGACTAGAGAGCCCAGATATAAACCCAAGCATTTAAGGTCAATTAATACACAATAAAGGGGCCATGGACATACAATGGGGAAATGACAGCCTCTTCAACAACTGGTGTTGGCAAAACCGGACAGCTACATGTAAGAGAATGAAACTGGATTATTGTCTAATCCCATACACAAAAGTAAACTCAAAATGGGTCAAAGACCTTAATGTAAGTCATGAAACCATAAAACTATTAGAAGAAAACATAGGAAAAAATCTCTTGAATATAAGCACGAGCAACTTTTTCCGGAACACATCTCCTCGGAAAGGGAAACAAAATAAAAAATGAAAAAATAGGACTAGGTCAACCTAAAAAGCTTCTGTACAGCAAAGGACACCATCAACAGAACAAAAAGGCACCCTACAGTATGGGAGAATATATTTGTAACTGACATATTCGACAAGCGGTTAACATCCAAAATATATAAAGAACATGCCACCCTATTAAAAAATGGGTGTAGGATATGAACAGACAATTTGCCAAAGAAGAATACAGATAGCCAACAGGCACATGAATAGATGCTCCACATCACTAATTACCAGGGACATGCAAATTAAAACCACAATGAGATATCACCTCGTATCAGTTAGGATGTGCAACACAGAAAAGACTAGGAACAACAAATGCTGGTGAAGATGTAGAGAAAGAGGAACCCTCTTACACTGCTGGTGGGAATGTAAACTGGGTCAACCACTATGGAAAGCAATATGGATGTCCCTCAAAAAACTAAAAATAGAAATACCATTTGACCCACTAATTACACTCCTTGGAATTTACCCAAAGAAAACAACTTCTCAGTTTCAAAAAGACATATGCACCCCTATATTTATCGCAGCACTATTTACAATAGCCAAGATATGGAAGCAACCTGAGTGTCCATCAGTAGATGAATGGATAAAGAAGATGTGGTACATGTACACAAGGAATACTATTCAGTCATAAGAAAGAAAGAAATCCTACCATTTGCAACAACATGGATGGAGCTGGAGGGTATTATGCTCAATGAACTAAGCCAGGCAGAGAAAGACAAATTCCAAATGATTTCCCTCATTTGTGGAGTATAACAATGAAGCAAAACTGAAGGAACAAAACAGCAGCAGACTCACAGACTCCAAGAAGGAAACAGTGGTTACCAAAGGGGAGGGGTGTGGGAGGGCAGGTGGGGAGGGAGGGAGAAGGGGATCGTTGGGTATCATGATAAGGTGCACATGGTGTGTGTAGAGTCACGGGGAAGACAGTGTAGCTCAGAGAAGACAAATAGGTACTCTTTGGCAACCTACTACACTGATAGACAGTGGCTGCAATGGGGGGGGACTCGATAATAAGGGTGAATGTAATAACCACATTGTTTTTCTTGTGAAACCTTCATAGGAGTGTATATCAATGATACCTTAATTAAAAAACAACAACACGTTTCCTTCGTAATGACCTATTTGTCCAACCTCTATGTTCTACCCTAGCTTTTTAAGGAAGGATGGAGGGAGGATGGTAGGAAAGAAGGGAGTGATGGAGGAAGGGAGGAATGAAGGGAAAAAAGGAGGAAGAAAAAAACTCATAAAATCTCTTAATAATTAAGGTTTAATATTATTCAATAATATCAGTTGGGCTAAACCTAAAAGGGCTCCTCTAGCATCTTTACATTAAAGAGACTATGATATGAATGGCAATGAGTTGTCTAATTAGAACTAAAGCACATTTACCCTAGGTGCATATCCTCTTAAGTCAGAACTACATCTTAAATTTCACTAAAATTATCTCCTTGTCGTCCTTATTTTTCCCCTTAAGACCTTTTATACTTCATTTTCACTGGGTACATTCTAAACTTTAGTCTTTTGAAGTAACTGCTTTTTCATCCTATCTTTGAAATGAAATGCATTTCTCCAACTTTCTATTAACATTCCTTGGAGTCATTCATTTAGATCAGCTTCAGATCAGATGCCCTCACCTTTTCCTTTTACCTGCTCTGAAGAAGAGTCCTCCTAATTTTTGCCATCCTTTTTTCCCAGTAACTAGATTCTTAAATAGCTTACCAGGGCAACAGACTTGTAAATGTATCCAACTAACTACTGATATCTCCCCCTAGTGATTTCACAGGCACCTCAAACTCAGTTATGTCCAAACTGAATCTATCTGTACATTTCCGAACCTATTTATCCCCCAGTGCATTCATCAACTCTATAAATGGCACTACCATCCACCTGACTCTTGAAGCCAGGGCCCAAATGTCTTGATTTCTTCTACTTCATGCTCCCCTTAATAATCAATTATTTAGTCCCTCTAGCTAATACTGGAAGATCTCAATCTTTCCCTGTCTATATTTTCACCAACAGGTTTTTATCTCTTTCTGGGATTGCTTCTGTAGCCTCCTCCTGCTAGATTTAATAACATTTTCTTCAGATCCTATCTCCTGTTAGCAGACATATTACTCCTTTTAAAAATGCAAATCTGAAAGCTTCCCAGTACTATTAGGATAAGACCCCCCAATCCTTAAATCTGGCTCCAGCTTTTTTCTCATATCATCCTATACCACTCTTTCCTCATTCTCTGCATTGTGTAGCCACATTGACTTTCTTTTAAATTCTCAGGTGTATTAGGATCAGAGCCTTTGCAAATGGTGTTGCTTTGCTTGGAATGCTCACTCCAGTCTTTGCTTATTCAGGTTTAATGTTTTCTTTGCCTTGCCCTCAATCTGTCCTCAAGCCACAACTAAGAATTCTGCATTCCTCTTTCCTAACACTTAGATCATTAATAATGTTTTTTCCAAATATGTCTTTGCCACTAGACTGTAAGCTTTTGGAAGGCGAGCAACTACATACATTTGTCTTGGACTATGTGTCTATTGTAATAGTCATCAAATATTTTTGGAATTAACATTAATAATAATAGTAAGCATATACACAGCACTAACACTAACATAAGTTCCTTACTTAAATCTCCACACCTTTAATCTTCACAACCACCCTACAAAGTAAAGGAGGAAGCCAAAACATTTGAAAGGTTATATAATCATCCACAGTCAAACAGCTAAAATAAGTCATAGAGTCTGGATTCAAATCTATAGACGCTCTGCCTGCTCTGGAGTCTAAATACATTTCCTGAACTTACATGATATATTGTATCTACTATGTTACAATGTCAATCAATAAAGGTGTTAAGGGACAGTGGGATATAAAACTGAAATAAGAGGACTTTTAGTAACCTAATACCAACAGGCACAAACAGAGACAAAAGAGGATATTTAAGGTGGTCTAAGTCTCTGTGACAGGTAAAATAAAAAAGATAGTAAACTAGGCATTCTTAATTTGTGAGCCACAGTCCTCTTGGCTATCTAATGAAGTCTATGAACTCTTCTCAGAATACTGTTTCTATAAAAGAAAAAAAATATATATATATATATATATATGTAGGGTTACATAGGAAACAAATTATATTGAAGTGAATTTGTCCAAAATTTTTAAAATACAAAATTTGTGATATGGAATCTATGTCCTTCCTTACTAATGCATTTTAGATACATCTAGAACTATTGTATCATAAAAATATAGGTGATTTCTGTGACAAAGCCCTAAGATGGCTAATACTACTATTTTTATGCCTACATTTATAAGAAATTTAGGTTAGAAGTTAGTAAAAATAAATGTGTAATTTCTATCCCACGGAAGTTTCACAGGCCCCATTCCCTAAATTCTATTCCCTCGGGCTAAGAATCTCTGGCCTACATAGCACCACCGGGAGTCTGGAGAGTCTTCACACGCCATGCCCTCAACGGAAAGGGAAAACTGTTCTGATCCACACCTTTTTAGAGCTGCACATTATAAAAAGCACTCCTTTAGGTTAATTTCCTGGCTATTTACATTTATATAATTTTAGTTTTAACACTGGGCATATTCAGATGATTTGAAATAGAACACTAGAGCCCATTTTATCCTGTTTTCTCCTAATATCAATTACCTATGTTTCAAAAACAAGAAGAATGAAGATGCCATCGTTCCTGAAGTTGGGCACTCAGGACAACAACATCATTATGTTAGGCATGTGGGTAAAGAATACCACTAACTTTTCATGATCTTTTCCTTTTCCTTCTCACTCTGTTAAAGTAGACATTTATAAAAATGACCTCAAAGGCAAAAAGACATGTTTGAATGACTTTGTTTCAGTTTTTATTAGCATACTCAAGGAGATACATTATTATTCACATATCTAAGGTAGACCAATATGTTAAAATAAAAGGTTGTATAATAGATATCAGGGATCCTGAAAAAGACACACGCTGTAAATCAGATAGCATACATGCAAATAATACATTTCTTATAAATTGTTTACTCTGCCTAAGCAACAGGACTCACAAAGAATAAAATCACACTGTGGTTAGGAAAAAAACAAACGGGTAGACAAATTCAGAGTAGCCTTTGCTATGCCATCTAAAAACTTAGAGTAATTTGTGAAACTGAGATAATAATAGCAGCTATATTATGAATTAATACCAAGCCTCTTCATCTTTTTTCAAAACAAGGTGACAATTCCCCTTAATGACAGCAGGAATAAAAGAACACTATTTTCACAAATCTCCTTTTACCTTTCCACATGGAGAGTCTTAACAATTTAACAAGAATATATTTCTTGAGGTAGAAAAGAGGACAATTCTATTGAATATAATATTGTGGATTTTACTGAGAACCACTTTTCTAAGAAAGACAGGCTATCTTAAGTCAAAAGATAGCCTCTTTCATAAGCAGACTCACTGAGGGAGAGGAAGAGAGTAGTTGCCACTCATCTTACAGTTACCACTACATATAATGAACAGCAAAAAAGTACAATACATTATGAGATTTCAACTTTCAGCCATAGTGGAATTACTGGTATTTGGATTTGCCTTCTCACTACAAACAGTAGATAATTTTAGAAAACATATTAAGATGTTTTCAGAGAGTGGAAAACATACAGTTTAGACCTGTTATTCCTGAGAAGGAAAACAAAGGAGACAAGTCCCAGAATCATCTTGACTTTCTGCCTGAAATTCCTTGACTGTGGCCCACAGAGGAACCTAAACAGAACCCAGAAGCCTTCCTGAGTTCAGAAAAACAAGGCTGGAGTTCAGGGAAACTGAGGCAACTGTAATTTTCAGGGTAC